>NC_026001.2:21659215-21780686 GCF_000442705.2 Elaeis guineensis
AGATTCAGCAACTCCAGAAGACAAGGATCAAGAAGATGAACAAAATGAGAAAGGTGAAGAAATTCAAGAACAACCTCAAGGTACAAATGACTTACCCAAGGAATGGAGGTATGTTCACAACCACCCTAAGGAATTAATTATCGGTGATCCTATGCATGGGGTAAAAACACGTTCTTCACTTAGAGATGTACTTAATCGTTGTGCTTTTGTATCTCAACTTGAACCTAAAACTTTTGAAGAAGCTGAAAATGATCATAACTGGATTAATGCTATGCAAGAAGAACTCAGTCAATTTGAAAGAAATAATGTTGGACCTTAGTGAAAAGACTAAAGATTATTCAATAATTGGCACAAAATGGGTCTTTAGAAACAAATAGATGAGCATGGAAATGTAATTAGAAATAAAGCAAGACTGGTTGCTAAGGGATATAATCAAGAAGAAGGAATTGATTTTGATGAAACCTTTGCACCTGTTGCTAGATTAGAAGCCATTAGACTTCTACTTGCTTATGCTTGCTTTATGAAATTCAAACTATTTCAAATGGATGTTAAAAGTGCATTTTTAAATGGATATATTTCTGAAGAAGTATATGTAGAACAACCCCCTGGATTTGAAAATCATGCTTTTCCCAATCATGTCTTTAGATTAAATAAAGCTTTATATGGTCTAAAACAAGCACCTAGAGCATGGTATGAAAGGCTAAGCAAATTTCTACTAAATAATGGTTTCTCAAGAGGCAATGTGGATACAACTCTATTTATTAAAAGAAACCAAAATGATATGCTAATTATACAAATTTATGTTGATGACATAATTTTTGGGTCTACTAATGAATCCCTTTGTCAAGACTTTGCTAAGCTTATGCAGGGAGAGTTCGAGATGAGCATGATGGGAGAACTCACCTTCTTCCTCGGACTCCAAATCAAACAATCAAAAGAGGGAATCTCCATCACCCAAAGCAAGTACACCAAGGAACTACTCAAAAGATTTGGAATGGAGAACTGCAAACCAATTGGCACACCAATGAGTCCCTCATGTAAGCTTGACAAGGATGATGAAGGTAAAAGCGTAGACTTAAAATACTATAGAGGTATGATTGGCTCATTATTATATTTAACTGCAAGTAGGCCTGATATCATGTTTAGTGTTTGCTTATGTGCAAGATATCAATCTAATCCTAAGGAATCTCATTTGAATGCTGTTAAAAGAATCCTTAGATACTTAAATGGTACACAAACTATAGGGTTATGGTACTCTAAGGACTCACAAATTAATTTGTTAGGATATTCTGATGCTGATTTTGCTGGATGTAAATTAGATAGAAAAAGCACAAGTGGAACTTGCCAATTTCTTGGAGTTAACCTAATCTCATGGTTTAGCAAGAAACAAAATTTGGTGGCACTGTCTACGGCTGAGGCCGAATACATTGCAGCCGGAAGTTGGTGTGCTCAAATCTTGTGGATTAAGCAACAACTCGAAGATTTTGGAATCAAACTTAATGAAACACCAATAAAATGTGATAATACAAGTGCTATAAATCTATCTAAAAATCCAATACAACACTCAAGATCTAAACATATTGAGATAAGACATCATTTTATAAGAGAACATGTTCAAAACAAAAATATAATTCTTGAATATGTTTGCACTGAAAATCAATTAGCTGATATCTTTACAAAGGCCCTTAGTGAGGAAAGATTCTGTGAAATTAGGAGAAATCTAGGAATTCTAGATCCATTTGTCTGAAATTTCTCAATTTCCAAAGAATAGATGTCAAAAACTCTTAGAGCTCAATTTTCAACATCTATCCTAGTTCCAAAAGCTCGGGTTTATCACTCTAAAAATTTATCATTGAGCAAAATTCTTTCTCCCAAAATTTTGAATTTTTTTGGAATTTATTTGCATTTTTCCTGATTTTCTGAACTTCATGAGTCGACCCCCATGAGTCGACTCAATGGCAAACTTGTAAATCCCACCAACTTCCATCGGGTTCATTGTTTTTAAAACGGGAAACCTTGTTTATGAGACGACTCATCTTCTCGTCATCTTCCTTCCGAAAGCCGTCCTCTCCAAACTTCTGTTTTGCTCCAAATCCAAGGATCAATTCTGAGGCAATTCTCCCTCCTCCTCTCCACCAAAAATCGCCTCCTTGAAAAGGATTTTTCTGTGCTTTCTCGCAGTATTAGGCACGGGTGGAACGTGCCCTAGAACTTCACCGTTCATTCAAAATCCACTTCTTTTCTCCACCAAAATTCTTCTTTACTCTTTTGTGATCCCTCCTCCACTGAATTCAAGTCTTCTTGTCTGCTACCTTATTGGATATGGCTCCAAAGATGAAACTTTCCCAAAGAAGGAAATCAATCCGAGAGCCTGAGGAAATTGTCCGAAAGAAAAGGCATGCTCAGTCTTCCACTGTTCCCAATCCAGTTTCAGTACCTGCTCAAGGTCCCTCTCAACCCTCCATAAGCCCCAGTGTAAATCTTCTTTCTGATAGAAAAGTAGAAACCGGGAAAAATATAGATTTTCGGTTCTTTGAAAAAGAAGGCTTTACTTTTGCTACCAAGATCAAAAATCAAGGATGGGAACTTTATTGCTCTCTTAAGGAAGTCACCTATGTTGATCTAGTCAGAGAGTTCTACCAGAACCTAAATTATGGAAACGGGTCTGTGACTTCAACTGTAAAGGAGATTGACATCTGTTTGGATTCTAGGATATTGGGAGAGATACTTCAGTTGCCTAGTGAAGGATACTCATATATGGAACTCCCAATTAAAGAAGAAGGGATCAGAATTATCTTAGGAGAAGATTTTTCAGGAAGTTTAAACAGATTGGAAGCAAAGCTACTGTCCATTGAGATGAGGGTCCTGCATCAGATTGTGACAAAACTATTCTTTCCTAGGAGTGGTAGACATGACTTACTATCTGGCAGAGATGTATGTGTCATGTTTCATATCATCACTCAGACCCCCCTAAACCTCCCTACACTTATGATAGAGGCCATGAGAGAAACTTTGAACAGATCCAAGGCACACTTGCCTTATGGTATGGCCCTTACTAGAGTTTTTAGGAGGTTTGGAGTTAGCTGTGAGGGGGAGACACCTACCAAGCTCTCACATGTGGACACTTTCAACCAACACAGCCTGCACCGAATGGGAATTACAAAGACTGTTGATGGTTGGATCAAGGGCTCTGAAGAAAGAGCTGAGGAGAGAGCTGAGGAAAGAGCTGAAGACAGAACTGAAGGCAGAGTAGAAGAAGAAGGTCCATCTTCTCCTGTACATGATTTCAGGGCAGCTTCACCAGATACCCAGTTCATTCATGATACTGAGGCTGGCCCTTCTGAGTTTACTAGGATGCCCACACCAGTGTATCAGCCAGAGAGCAGAGCACCTCATTCAGAGTTCAGACTGGCTGACGATCAGATCGAGCATATATCTCAGCGTGTGGCTTCTTTGTTGTCTAGCCAGTGGAGTAGTACTTCTTTTGCACCTGGAGCTACTTCTTCTGATCAGACCATTACTCCCCACATCTCCACTATATTTCAGATGATTTCAGATCAGTCCGTCAGGATACAGCAGCTTGAGGATACAGTCTGGAGACTTACTGGCAGAGTTCTTGACTTGCAGGGACAAGTCCTTGCATTGGCCCATCCCCAGCCACAGGAGTCTACCATTGAGGTCACAGACCTCACTGCAGAGGCTGGCAGGCTCAGAGGAGCACTAGAAGGTGGATATGAGCTACTGAGGAAAGAGATCAGAGGATCGAGTGAGCATGCTACCACCCAGTTCACTGCTCTACTTCAATCTGTTTCCAGAGCACTGAACGTACTTGATTCTATCAGACTCATGATATCAGCCCTAGTATCTCAGCATTCTCAGCCACCTAGTTCATCTCGTTCTCCTGCTCGTGCCATCACCTCCACTCGTGGCAGAGGCAGACGGGGTAGAGGACGCACTTCTGATCCATCATCTCCTCACCCTATATCTGATGACTCTGATCATTGACTTATCTAGATCTTAGGAGTTAGTATCTTGTTCTAGGATCTATACCTTGGGGCCATGTATTGACATTTAGCTGGTTGAATTCTATGTATTGAAACAATTATGATTTTAATGGAATCATCTTTTACCTATATTTCTACCTCTTTCTAATGATTATATTTTGGTTATATTTCAATCTCTGATACATCTGTTGAAATATTATCTTCTCCTTATTGTGTTTGCTATTGATAATTGCTATATTAAGGGGGAGCAAACATCTGTGAAAAACTCTAAAGAGGAAGAAATTAAAGAATATTTTCAGAAAAGGAAAAGAAAGAGTTAACTATGTTTGATGATGTCAAAAAGGGGGAGAAATTAAAATTAAACAAAAATTGAAATTAGACAAAAAGCAAAACCCTAAATTATGAAAAAAAAGGGGGAGAAATTAAATTAAAACAAATATTGAAGAAATTAAACAAATATTGGAAAATTAGACAAAAACAAGGATTGAAAGATTAAACAAAACTTTGAGAAATTTTGGTATCGAAATTTGGTATCAGACAGAGAAATTTGGTATCAGACAGAACTTTAATCCATCAAAAGCAAAATCATGAGTACAATGCAAATAAGTATTTTTTATATATATGCTCTGATATTCAAACTTGCTTTTGAAATTTTACTCACCTTGAGACATCAATAAGAAATTTGTTTTACTCTGATACATCCTACAATTTCTTTCAACTTGATCTGATACATGATAACATTTGATCCGATACAGTGTGAAGGTTTCTCTAAAATATTATAACATTTGCTCTGATACTGTATGAAATTTTCTCTGATACATTAAAAATTTTCTTGCTCTGATACATTATAAAATCTTTTCTGATATCATTGTAAAAATTATTTTTGCTCTGATACATAGAAAAAGTTATTTATCTTCTCTTGCTCTGAAATATCTTGAACTCAAAATGATCTAATACCCTTTTCAAATCTTTAAGAAAATGGACAAACTATTTTTGCATTTATATTACATGCCAAAAGAATCATACTCTTTTCAAGCATATACACCCATAATGGATTCTTTTGAAATTAATGCATTAACATAAATATTTTTGTTCATATGTTTTGTCATCATCAAAAAGGGGGAGATTGTTGCTCCTAGATTGATTTTGATGATTACAAAGCAGATTGAAGGGATACAAACAATTGAAAAAGGCTTTATGCTCTTCAAGGGCAAAATCGTAATTTTGCTAAAATCCTGATTTGATAATATCATTTGGTAGAACAAAAGATTTGTGATCCAATGGTGAAAATTTCATTGTGTTTGGACTAATATTTTTGAAGTTATGAAGGTTTGAAGTGCATGAGTCGACTCATGAGTCAACTCATGGCACTATGAGCTGAATGGCACGAAAAAATTCCCATGGCACGCTGGATTTTTGGCTTGGCACGACCTGTGAGTCGACTCATGAGTCGACCCACAAGGCATGAGTCGACTCATGAGTCGACCCCTGCTGATTTGAGCCGAAAAATTCAGAAATCAGATCTTCTGGTCTGTTGCAACAGAAGTCGACTCATGAGTCGACTCCTGAAGCATGAGTCGACTCATGAGTCGACCCCTGCGACAGGAAATGTCAGCAACGGCTATTTTTTTGCCCGTTTTAATTGCCATTTATGCTTCCTAAAAATCCTCTAACGGCTCTTTATCTGCCTAAATTGTTTTCTCTTGCTTCTAATGCTACAAAATGCTTTAAATGATGAAAGAAATTGCAGATTAAATAGCGGATCAAACGTGAAATCAAATGTGAAGAGAAAAGAGAGGAAAAAGAGAAGAACAGAAGAGAGGATCCGAAATTTGCAAGAAAAAGCCTGAGATCAACGAAATATCCATAGAGAAAAAGAGAGAGGATCCACAATATACCAGAGAGATTGTGAAAGAGAAAAGAAAGATCTTTCAAGAAGAGAATTCTTCACGCCTATCGTTTCAACCTTGATCTAGAGATCGTTCAAAGCTTTCAAGAGATCTTCAATCAACAATCAACCTCTTCTCAAGCGTTCAACCGTTCATTCATCTTGAGAAAATCTGAAAAAGGGGTTCTTCATTTGAGTAAAGCTTTTATTGTTATATTTGCTCATTTAAGGAGCTGTTATTGTATTCATCTGTGCTCTAAATATTCTTACTCTTTGTGAGTTTTTGCTCTTGTTTTTGGAGGATTTTCAAAACAAGGAAAGGTTGATCCGAACCTGAAATCGGAGTGTTTTGGGTTGGCTTGTACCCGGGAAACAAGTGTTCTAGCTTGGGATAGCTAGGGTCGGAGTTTCCGACGTCCTGTATTCTAGCTTGGGATAGCTAGTGTCGGAGTTTCCGACGTTTTGTATTCGGGTTGAATACAAAGGATAGTGGATTAAAATTCCCAAGTGGGATCTTGGGGAGTGGACGTAGGTGCAAGGTTAGCACCGAACCACTATAAATCCTTGTGTTTGTGGTGTGCTTTATCGCTTTATCTTATTTCTTTATTATATCCTTGCAATACTGCTTTAGTTAATTAATATTGATTTAAAGCCATTGATTTGTTCTTCATAAGTTATCTGTTGGGCTTAAAATTTTTAGAAACCCAATTCACCCCCCTCTTGGGTTGCATAGCTGGGCAACAGAAATCCCTAACCAAATATGATCCTGTGGAGACTCCCTGATGCTCAAGTCAGTCGATGATCAGTGAATATTCGGAGCCAAAAGAGGATGAGAGGGGTACTCAAGACTTACCTGGGATCCCCTATGCCCCACTATCTATAGAGGGGGACTAGAGGCCACTCCAATGATGGATGATGACCATCATTAGGAGAATCGAGTGAATCATGCTGATGGTGATCTCGCTCTATATTTGATGTGGGACCCCTAGGTTGTTGCCTGACTATCGGGATAAGTTGTTTCATTGAGATTTTTTTATTCCTACATGAATTTTAAAGCACCTAAAAAAAAAAGAAAGTTCATGCGCTATGCACATAAGAGAGGGAAGGAAGACTCTGATTCTAGCTTGAGAAAGGGACCCTAGGGTAGCCAAACTCTAAGATTTTTTATCTATAAAAAGGCTCCTCCTCCCTCTAACACTCTCACCCAAATGCCATCCACCATCAACGAGAAATTTTTGAGTTGTTTGCGAGCTTCCGAGAAGGAATCCTTGGGATTTCTCTGACAAATCGGGTGTGAAACCTCATCGGTGATGAAGGTATTCTAGACCTTTTCCCTTTCTTTTTACTAAGTTTAGGCCGCCATCGTTGCTCAAATTTGGTCTAATGAGCCGTCGACTTTTGCACGAACATGATTTTCCCTATTTCATGCTTCCTCTCCCTTGTTTTTGTTTCACCAACCACTATTGGCCATGGCCGTGGTTGAGGTTATCATGGTCGCCACCATCGAATGTCACCATGGATGACCAGTCACTAGCCCTTTGTTGTTGTGATAGAGAGGAAGGGAGTGTAGAAGGGGAAAGTCCCCTATTTTGGAGAAAGAAGAGAAGGAAGAGAGAATTGTTCTCTCTTTCTCTTCTCTATTCTCTCTCATCTCTCTCTATCTTTCTCTCTTCTCTTCTTTTTCTCTAATTAGATCTAAGGATATATGGAAGAGAAATTCAAGGCAGGATTTGATATTAGACTCCTAGTGAACTTAGTAGAGGATTATAGATAAACAATTTCCACCTTATAGTTTTCTTTTAGTATTGAGATTGGTCCCGTAGAAGGACAATCCTTGAGACAAGCATCAAGTTGATTTCTTAACATGTTGATTCATAAATCAGAGTGTGAATTGGTACTTAGTGTGTTAAGTTCATCATCAATAGAGGTAAGAGTTCTTTAATACAATCATCTACATGATTATGAAAAATTTATTTATAATTGTACTTACATGATTGTGTGTTTTATATATACTGGCTCGTGTATCATGTTGATGAATTGATGTTGCATGGTTCATAATTAATTGATATTTAATTATAGACTTCATGTTGAATAAAGAAAATCATGATTTAATATAATCGTTGGGATGTGGGTGACATTTAGATTAGTCGATCATGCAAGAAATATGGTATATATATTGAATCAGCCTCGAGTTGGGATACGACATTATTTTTAGCCTACCACAAGCTATAGCATGATTGTGACTAATCTAATACTAAAATTAAGTTATCACTTTAATAATATGGATGGGCCATGAGCGGTGTTTGAATTGATTGGCTATGTAAGAAACATGATGTGTGCATGTGTGTATGTGTGTCGGGTCGGCCTTGAGCTGGGGTGCAGCATTGTGTTTGGCCTATCATGAGCTGGAGTATGATTTTAATTAGTCTAATACTAAAAAAATAAATATTGATTTGCATAATTGTAAGAGTGGAAAAAAAGAGAGTATGTGAACTAGTCGGTCATGTGTGAAACATGACATATCAGCTGTGGGCTGAGATATCATTTATGATTGCTGACCATAGCAGAAGTATGGTGTGTATTTGGCCTACCATAGATTGAAGCATAGTTGTGACTAGTTCAGTATTAAAATCAAATTAAGATGATGAAGTATGTTTAATTGAAGAGTATCTCGACTAGACGGTATGTGTGAAACATGGCTTTTGCGATATCAGCGGTGGGCTAAGATATGGTTGCTGGCCATGGATGAAAATGTAGTATGTGATATTGGCCTACCACAGACTGGAGGATGAGCAGGTCTAGTCCAATGTGGAGTGATAATGTTGTTACGATCCAAATGTGTTAATCAGATAATGATAAATAATATTGAATTGAATTGCTGTTTGGATGATATATAAGTGATATGTATCTTAAGATTTATGTATGGGGATATGTGTGTAATTAAGTAGCTATATTATTAGACTTGATGTATATGTTGGCATGACTTATATATGTGTGTTTTATAGCATATACATATTGATATATTGAGCATCATTCAAATTATTGATATATGAATCTTACTATTTTTTGATCTGATAAATATTATTGCAAAGGTGTTTCATGTTCATCCTGGTGTGGGTGTAGGGATTCTTACTAAGATGTAAAGCTTACACTCTCTTTTTCCTTTAGAGTTACAGGATGTGTGTTCAAGTTTGGTGTGAAGATTGAACGATGGAGATATTAATTAGTTAGTTGATTTTCTTATACCAAATAAATGTTTCAATCTTATGAACCATATTAAAAAATGATGGATTGGTTTGGTAGTATGGTTGAATTTTATGGTTAATATGATTCTTTTGGTATTCTTGTACACTTATTTATTATTTAGACCTTACATGATCTCTAGAGCATTACTCTAGAGTTTATGTGGTTGTGTCACATGGTCAACCCAAGTGTTGGGTTTGGGGCATCACAGGGTGCTATCAAAGCTTAAGTTTAAGATCACTAAGGAATACATCGTAAGTGATATCAAAATTTAGGATTTTGATCACCGGGGTTTAGGTCCAAGGAGAGCATATGCGGGTAGACTGCTTGGTTGAGATAAAGTAAATTCATTATGAATGTAAGGCCTATTTGTCACTCAAACTAAAGTAACTTGTTAAACAATAATTATGACCAAGGCAGGTTGATATGCCACAAGGGAGTGAACATGGGTGTGTTAGGAGGCCTCCCTGATTTGTTGATAGCTTTAGTGCTTGAAAACTCTCTAAGCAGTAGGAAGATATCCAACTTGTTGGGAAATGTATCCCAAAGTCAATCATCAGTCTGTTGACGATTGTGCTCATCTTGTAAATTATATATAAATTTTTATTAATAAAAGTTATTTGACACTTTCATTATAAATTATCCATCTTTGAACTCCTGTATTATAATAAAGTCCTTAGAACTATAATTAATCAATAAAGGAGGATTTATCGTTAAGTTCTTAAAATTATTCGTGACCAAATGATATACTATTAATAAGATGATAGCAATATCAAGTATAGGTCGTTGTGTGCCATATGAGTTAGTTGTCCTCTTAACCAAAGAGTGTGGAGACACTGTTATGACATGCAGATGGAATGTAGGAGTACATTCACATTGAATGTGATCATATCTCGAGCACTCTGCTATCAAGAGTAGCTTGTGAAGGGTATGGGTATAAGTATCCCTCCGACCTGAGACCACCACGATGACTTATAAGTAACTCACTGTACTTTAGTACTAGACTATTTGAGTTTTTAACTCAGTGATGGAAGGATACTGGGTGCAGTCAAATACTTATCAAGTCAGTGTACGAGTCAAGATAGAATTGACCCCTCTAAATTAGTAGGAGATATGCATCAATATATTTTAATTCAGTAATATCTTGGCCAGGATAATCCATGAGATGAATTTGAAAGGTTAAAATATAATGTGGTCAATTAAATTAGGATTGACAGTTAAACTCTAGGTTGTCTTAAGCATTTGGATTAAAGGGATGAATTATACGGTAACCATACGTCAGTAGGTTCTAGAAGGTTGCATTGCAATACTTCGACCTATCCGGTCGTTGGGTCATCATCGCTAGATGGTTACATCAATTGGTATAGGAAGTTATTCTTATGCTACTAGCTTAAGTTCAAACCTATGGGATCACACGTATTAGAAGATTTGATCAGATCAGATGGTTGAAGAGTCTAATTGGATTATAGCTCTGGTGAAGAGTCCTACTCAGACTAGGACTTTGGAGAGAGTCCCACTAGGACTAGAACTCTACTATTTTTAAAGAATTAATTAGTAATTAGATTACTAATTGATTCAATTTGACTGAGCGAAGAGCTTTGGATCAAGTCTAATTGAATTGATTCAATTTGACTCTGATTGAGTTTGATATGATCGAGCCCGATTACAAGGAAAATTTGATCCTGATTCGATCAAGATTTTAACTCGGTTAATTCCTAATTGGATTAGAAATTTGATGAGATATTCAAGTTTTAATTAGATTAGATTTATTTTTATTAGTGGGTTCAATCCAAATTTGATTTGGAATAGAATTGAATTAGAAATGAAGAGTCCAAGTCAAACTAGGACTCCATTCTGATCTCCTGCGCCACTCCTGAATCCATGCCAATTTCTCCATGCCTAATTGATTTGAGTTGTAATTTTTGGCATCATGATAGAGGGTCCAATAAGAATGGGTGGTAATAGCTGATGAGTCATAATATTATCTCTTGCTTAATTCGAATGCAATCCGAATTAGAGATAAGAGGTAAACTAGGAAAGAGATTTTTCGTATATAGAATATTGTTGGTGCCATATTAATTTTTTTATTTATTTTTCTTAAAGAATTATTTAGCATGTGAGACTCTAAAATCTTTCTCCACATCCTAATAATTTTTTTGAAAGTTTTTGGGATGCCAAAAGGAAGTTTTGATGTTGACTCTTGATGCCCTTCCTTGGAAAATCTTAATTCCCAATCTATAAAAAGGGGTCCTCTCTCTTGAACATCCCATGATCAATCCCTTGCTGTTTTTTATTTTTAGAGCCTCTTCTCCTCCTCTTGATCCTCTCTTACTTTGGAGTATCCAAGGTACTTGAAGAAGGAAGAACAAATCAGCTGTCAAAGTTGCTTGCAAGCTAGCACCTCCAAGTTCCTGATCTACGCCTGTCTTCACGTGGATCTTTCTGTAGAGGCCAGATAACTCTATATGGCTATGAGTGACCTGAAGAACATCTTCTCCAATCATTGGATCAGAGGAGATCAAGATCAAATTTATTTGGTAATGATCTCTAACTTATTTTGATTTTATGACAGATCTCATAGTTAGATCTAAAATTTCAGCATCGATGAGATCGATGCAATTTTTATTTTCAGATCGTGTATACTTTTATATCAAAGATCATGATGTGGTAGTATAAGATAGTATATTATACATGTGATTAGAATTAAATCATTTAATCTATTATTTTCACAGCATAAAATTTTTAATATACATGTACTATACTATCGCATATTTTTTTCAACTAATATCAGAGCATGATTGTTTTGATATGAATTAATATGACTTTAGATCTGATTTTTTTTATTTGATCTAATTCTTTATGATTTAGATTAGATCTAAATTAGTTTATTTTCATATCTGATTATCATCTATTTAGATTAGATATTCTGAGTAGCAAAATACTTGGATTGGATAATCACAGGCCGTCTGGTCATAGGAGCAAGTAGGATTTCATGACCCTCTCCTCTCATTCAATGGAGTGCTTGTCATGGCATGTAGGGGTGCCACTATGAGGTCCCATGAAGAAGAAAGTGAAAAGAGAAAACTTACTTTCTTGCAAAATCCTAGATCTTGAAACCCTAAGTATTGTTGTATGTGATGCAAATTGTGAAGATGGTTAGTTACATCTAATCTTGATTAATCAAAATTATTTTGATTTAAAATTATAAAAAATTAAATTTGATCTGAAAGATTTTATGATTTGATGATGTAAAAGGTTTATATGAAAAAATTATTTTCAAAATCTTAACCATATTGATGCAAAACTTAATTAAGAATTATGTGTTAAACCCAATAGATCTAGAATTATGATCTAGATCTAATGACATTGCATAAAACATAAGACATGGGTTAGCTCAAATCAGGTCCTTCTCTTTAATTGGGTTAGATCTAAGGTTAGAATCAAAGAATTGATTGACCATATAGAGAAATTGATTAAGTCTAACCAAATATTGAATTAGATTATTCAGGATTTTTCTAGTATAATAGTTGTAGATGGTCAAGTACATATCTTTGATTAGACTAAATAGATCTTGATTGTGGCTCAGTGGTTAAACCCGAATCATTAAATTGGTCAAATCAAAATTAGTTAACCAATTAGTGTCTAAGGTAAGTTTGGTATTTCGACTGGTGATTTTTAATTGGGAGCAGCTTACCTGACCATTTTGATGGTGTCTAAGACAAGCTTAGCAGACCCTCTCACCGATCTCACTTACCTGGCCAACTTGGTGAACTAGAGTTTGGTTAGATTACTAAGTGATTTGAGTTAGCCCATGCCATTAAGGTTGATCAGTGTGACTGATCTAGATGCCAGTTCAATCAGCATGACCTAACCCGATTCAGTGACTTGATGAAGTCAGTGGAAAGATTGTAGTCTACTGATTGATCTTTTTTTCTCTCTTCTTCTCTAAATTGACTAAATTTTTAAATTATTAGGTCTCTAAAATGAGGTAGTTATGGTGATAACTAGATCATAGCCTCCCATTAAGGTGAATAGTAATGGATCCATTATTTATGATTGATATTGCAAACGCCATCCGTCTGGTGTTCATAATGAATAATGAAATTATCATTCATCATATGATGACTCTTTAAACTATCTGGTTGATCGAGCTATCCTCGAATCTAATCACTCATGAGGTAGAATCACTGAGTAGGTTCATGTTAATGGTTTGACCTAACCAAAACTTTTAGTGGAGGCCCATCACCTACTGAAATAAAATCTGGAGCTAAATTAAATACTTGAAGTTGTTTGGAGAAATAATTGGTTGAAAATTTATCCATAGGTGCATATGGGTTGACCGAGCCATCCTCGGGCCTATATGTAGTTTGTGTGAATTCTAGTATCCACTAAGAAATTAAGATAATTTTTTGAATTGAAGGTAAAAGCTACCAATTCGTATAAAATAGTGGAAGAATCTTTAGACTAAAGTCCATATCTTTAGGATCAACAAATTTATATACTAATTAGATTTTAAATTTTTTTTGTGTGTGCAAATATGGCCTCAAACTCGTCGCTCCGATTATAGTTGGACAGTGAAAAGCTTACCAGATTGAATTTTGATAATTGGTATCGAGATTAAAGATAGTCCTGAAGCATGAGAGGATCATTTATGTGATAACAGATCTAGCACCTGAGAGCCTGCTCCCAACATCGAGGTATGATCCGACACACTTATTTGAAGTGGCTCAATGACCACACCATGGTTCGTTGTATTATGCAGGCCTCTATGAATGACGAGTTCAGTCAAAAATTTGAAGAGGCTCAACCAGAGAAAATGCTTCAAGTGTTGAGGAATTCTTTGGTACTCTTGACAATGTTGAGTGGCACATGACTAGTTGTGTCATTTTCAATATTTGGATGAAGAAGGGTGCATTTGTTATCGATCATGTATTATACATGATCAAGTAGATTGAAAAACTGAACAAGCTCAACTTTTTCTTGTATGAACAGTGGGGAAGGATGCGATCCTGAACTTTCTACCCAAGTCCTACCTGCTGTTCCTTAGTCATTTCAGAATGATAAAGCCTGTAGTCAACTACCACGATCTATTGGGGTGGCTATAGACTTTTGAGAAAGATCACCAGCTCCACAAGAAAATGGTGAATCTAGTAGGAGGATCTTTTTCAGGTAGTCGTCATTCCTTTAAGAAAAAAAAAAGAAGAAGAATAAGAAGGTGGCTAGTGTTGGGAGTCAGTCCTAGAAATCTAAGTTCAAGACTGATCAAAGTCAGGTAGAGTGCTTCTTTTGCAAGAAGCAGGGTCACTGGAAGAGGAACTGTTCTCAGTATATCACTTTTCTTGATCCGAATAGGCTAAAAAAGAAGAAGCAATCAGTTGCTGGACAAGGTACTTATGTGATAACACCTTGTAACTTCTCTCTTTTTGATACAATGATCTAGGTATTGGATACCGATAGTCCTATTCATATTTGCAATTCATTGCAGGATCTTTAGGTCATTAAGAGATTTGGAGATGACGAGAGATTCTTGAACATTGGAGATGAAAGATCAGTTTCAGTTCTAGCCTTAGGAATCATCGCTTGTGTTCGAGTTTCATTATATTGTTGTTGATGAGTATCATTATTGTCCTAGTTTTCTTTTAAATATTATTTCTGTAGGCCTCTTGGCCAATTTCAATTATGAAATATCAATAAAGAAAATTTTTGTAATATTATTTTGAATGGTGTTATAATTTTGCATGGACAGTTGAACAATAGTATTTATGTTGTATCTAGACCTAATGTAATGTATATTTCAAATAAACATCTTGGAATAAATAATGTCACAGATGCCTATCTTTGATATTGTAGGATAGGTCATATCAACAAGAACAGGATGAATAGGTTAGCTCAAGAAGAGATTCTTGATAAAAATAATTATGAATCATTACCTACCTGTGAGTCTTGTTTGTTTGGAAAGATGACTAAGTCACCTTTTACTAAAAAAGATGAACGAGCCAATGATGTGCTGGGTCTGATACATACTGATGTATTAGGACTCATGAGCACATGTGCCAGTGGAGGATATAGCTATTTCATTACGTTCACAGATGACCTATCTAAGTATAGGTACGTCTACTTGATGAAACATAAGGCTGAATCATTTAAAATATTCAAATGGTTCTATAATGAAGTAAAGAAATAAACTAAAAAAGTATTAAAATTCTTTGATCTGATCGAGGAGGTGAATACCTCTCCAATAAATTTCTGACATATCTAGGAGAGAATAGGATTCTATCCCAATGGATCCCTCTAGGAACACCACAGTATAATGACATCTCAAAAAGGAGGAATCAAACCTTATTGGACATGGTTTGGTCCATAATGGGATTTGCAACTCTGTCGATCTCTTTTTGAGGATATGCACTTGAAATAGCCTATCTTGTACTCAATAATATTTGAGCAAGTCAGTTAGTAAGATACCATATGAGATATGATCAGGGCGTAGGCCGAACCTCTCTTACTTTAGAGTCTGGGGATGTCCGACTTATGTTAAACGATTACAAACTAACAAACTTAGTCCTAGGTCCGATAAATATAATTTCGTAGGATACTCCAAGGAAATGAGGAGATATTACTTTTACCTGCCTACTAAACAAAAGGTGTTTGTCAGCAGTAAGGCATATTTTTTGAAAAAAAAAAATCTTTAGTAAGGAATAAGTGCCTCTAGAATCGAACTTGATGAAGTTAGATAGGTAGAAGAACCGACACCAATGATTGAATCAGAATCAAATTTGATAAGATCAAACATGGAGCAAAATGAACAAACATCTTTAAGATGATCCTATGGAGTATCACGTCAGTCGGATAGATATTTAAGTTTCTTAGTCCGGGATGGGGATCTTGTTGAACTCGATGAGAACGATGAGAATCCGATCACCAACATGGATGCGATGCAGATGTCTGACTCTGATAAATGGCTTGAAGCCATGAAATTCGAAATGAAGTCCATGAAGGTCAATGATGTATGGACATTAGTTGACCCACCTGAAAGGATTAAACCCATAGGGTGTAAGTGGGTCTTCAAAAGGAAAAGGAGCACAGACGGAAGATGGAGACCTATAAAGTCTATTTGGTTGTTAAGGGTTATCGTGTTATAGTATTGACTATGATGAGATATTTTCTCTTGTGGCAATGCTTAAATCCATTCGGATCATGCTTGCGATAGCAACATACCTAGACTATGAAGTCTGGTAGATGGATGTAAAGATAGCTTTCTAAATGGAGAGTTGAACGAAGAAGTGTATATGATACAACTTGAAGGGTTCACATCTACAGATAGTCCAAAATGTGCAAGTTCAGAGATCCATTTATGGATTGAAGCAAGCATCTCGGAGTTGGAACATACATTTTGATAAGATGATCAGAACGTATGGCTTCGTTAGAAATGGAAAGGAATCCTGTATATATAAGTGGCAAATGGTTCAATAATTATATTTTTGTATTGTATATGGATGATATTCTCTTAATTGAGAATGATGTCCCTGCATTATAGAGAATAAAAGTGTGGTTGTCGTTATAATTCTCCATGAAGGATCTGAAAGAAGCAGCCTACATCCTAGGGATGAAAATCTATAGGGATAGATCTAAGAGACCGCTCTCAATCCACATACATAGATGCCATGCTGAAACGGTTCAGCATAAAAAATTTAAAAAAGGCTATCTTCCGATAGGTCAAGAAATTTTTCTTTCGAAAGGAGATTGTTTGACAACTCCTCAAGAGAGAGAGCGTATGAGTAGAGTTTCATATGCTTTGACAGTGGGTTCTATTATGTATGCCATGATATGTACGATATCAGATGTGGCATACTCACTAAGGGTAGTGAGCAGATACCAACCTGATCTAGGAGAGAACTTCTGGAAGGTCGTAAAGATCATTCTTAAGTATTTAAGAAATACTAAGGATCAATAGTTTGTATATAGTGAAACTAACATGAAACTAGTGGGGTTCACCGACTCCAGCTTTTAGTCAGATCATGATGATAGTAAGAGTGTGTCAAATTATATTTTTACCCAAAATAGTGGAGTGATCTGTGGAAAAAGTTTCAAGCAGCACACTGTGGTAGACTCTATTTGCGAAGCAGAGTATATCGAGGCATCCGATGCTGCGAAGGAAGCTGTATGGTTGTGGAAGTTCATTGATGAGCTCAGAGTGGCACCCTCTATTGATGATCCTATCTTTTTATACTGCTACAATATTGGAGCTATTGCTCAAGCTAAGGAGTTGAGATCCCATCAGTGCACCAAACATATTCTGTGCCGCTATCACCTTATCCGGAGATCATGGATCAAGATGACGTTGACCTTCAGAAGATCGACAGAAAAGAGAACCTCATCGATCCATTTATTAAAGCTCTCAAAATCAAGAAGTTCGATGACTATAATTCAAGATGGATATTCGATACTATACCAATTGGCTTTAGTCCAAGTGGGAGTTGTTGGAAAATGTATCCCAAAATTAATCGTCAGCTTATTGACGATTGTGCTCATCTTATAAATTATATATAATTTTTTATTAATAAAAATTATTTGATATTTTTATTATAAATTATCCATCTTTGAACTCTTATATTGTAATGAAGTCCTTAGGACTATAATTAATCGACAAAGGAGGATTTATCGTTAAGTCCTTCAAAATGTTCCGACCAAATGATATGCTATTAATAGGACAATAGCAATATCGAGTATAGATCGTTGTGTGCTATATGAGTTGGTTATCCTCTTAACCAAAGAGAGTGAAGATACTGTTATGGCATGCAGATGAAATGTAAGAGTACATTCACATCGAACGTGATCATGTGACGAGCACTCTACTGTCAAGAGTAGCTTGTAAAGGATATGATATAAGTATCCCTTCAACCTAAACCACCACAGTGGCTTATAAGCAACTCACTGTACTTTAGTATCGACCATTTGAGTTTCTAACTCAGTGACAGAAGGATACTGGGTGCAGTGAAGTACTTATCAAGTCGGTGTGTGAATCAAGATAGAATTGACCCCTCTGAATTAGTAGGAGATATGTATCAATGTATTTTAATTCAGTAAAATCTTGGCCAGGTAATCCATGAGATGAATTTGAAAGGTTGAAATATAATGTGATCAACTAAATTAGGGTTGACAGTTAAATCCTAGGTCGCCTTGAGCATTTGGGTCAAAGGGATGAATTATACGGTAATCATACGTCAGTAGGTTCTAGAAGGTTGCTTTATAATACTTCGATCTATTTGATCGTCGGTCATCATTGCTAGATAGTTACATCAATTGGTATAGAAAATTATTTCTATGCTATCAGCTTAGGTTCGAACCTATAGGGTCACATGCATTAGAAGATTTGATCAGATCAGATGGCTGAAGAGTCTAATTAGATTGTCTTGGTGAAGAGTCCTACTCGGACTAGGACTCTGAAAAGAGTCCCATTGGGACTGAGATTCTACTATTTTTGAAAAAATAATTAGTAATTAGATTACTAATTGAGTCAATTTGATTGAGCAAAGAGCTTTGGATCAAGTCTAATTGAATTAGATTCAGTTCGACTCTGATTGGGTTTGATATAATCGAGTCCGATTACAAAAAAAAATTGATCTTGATTCGATTAGAATTTTGACTCGGCTAATTTTTAATTGGGTTAAAATTTGATGAGATATTTGAGTTTCTAATTGGATTAGATTTATTTCTATTAGTGGGTTCCATCCAAATTTGATTTAGATTAGAATTGAATTAGAAATGAAGAGTCCAAGTCAAATTAGGACTCTATCCTTATCTCCTGTGCCACTCCTAAACCCATGCCAATTTCTTCATGCCTAATTGGATTTGGGTTGTGATTTTTGGCATCATGATAGAGGGTCCAATAAGAGTGGACGGCAATAACTGATGAGTCATAATATTATTTTTTACCTAATTCGAATGCGAACAGAATTAGAGATAAGAGGTAAACTAGGAAAGAGATTTTTTGTATATAGAATATTATTGGTGACATATTAATTTTTTTCTTATTTTTCTTAGAGAATTCTTTAGCATGTGAGACTCTAGAATCCTTCTCCATATTCTAATGATTTTGTTGGATCTTTTTGGATGCCAAAGGAGGTTTTGGCATTGACTCTTGGTGCCCTTCCTGAAAAATCCTAATTCCTAATCTATAAAAAGGGGTCCTCACTCTTGGATGTCCCATGATCAATCCCTTGCTATTTTTTATTTCCAGATCTTCTTCTCCTCCTTCTCTATTCTTTCTCTTGATCTTCTCTTGCTTTGGAGTATCCGAGGTACTTGAAGAAGGAAGAACAAATCAGCTGTCAAGTTGCTTGCAAGCTAGCACCTCCAAGTCCTAATCTGTGCCTGTCTTTGAATAGATTTTTCTGTAGAGGCTAGACAACTCCGTATGGCTGTAACCTGAGAAACATCTTCTCCAATCATTGGATTAGAGGAGATCAAGATCAAATTTGTTTGGTAACAATCTCTAATTTGTTTTGATTCTTATGGTAGATCTAATAGTTATATCTAAAATTTCAGCATCGATGAGATCGATGTAATTTTTATTTTCAGATCTAAAGTGTATATTTTCATATCAAAGATCATGATGTAGTAGTCTAAGATAGGATTTTATACATGTGATTAGGATTAAATCGTTTAATCTATTATTTTTACTGCATAAAATTTTTAAATTGCATGTACTGCACTACCGCATATTTTCTTCACAACCATCATCGGTCTATGATACACATAAATAAGAGCATCCTAATGAGCCTACTAAAGATACTCTAGAGATAGAGACCCCAGATGAACCTAAAATCTAGCTCAAAAAATATGTTATGGCCTCTCAATTAGTGCAAGTATTAGTGCAACAACAAGCTACCAGAAGGGCGGCGGATATGATGAAGATGTTGGAGGCACAACAGGAAGAATAATAGAAGATCATGGAATAATTAATGCAAGAGCGACAACCTCAATGCCAGCAAGGAGCTGAAAACTAGTGGAAGCATTAAATTAATTTGATAGATTTCAAGAAGTATGCACCACCAGCATTTACAGGAACTTTTGAACCTATGGAGGCTGAAAGTTGTTTGAAAGCAATAGAGAAAGTGTTCTAGGCCTTGAGATGTCCTATGGAGGAGAAGGTCACTTTTGCTACCTTTACATTACTTGATGAGGCTACTGATTGGTGGGAGATAGACATCAAAAAGTTAGGGCCAAATGATGCACCCTTCACATGGGAAGGATTTAAAAGGATCTTTTATGAGAGATATTTTTCTTAGAGCATTTGACTTCAGAAACTTTGAGAGTTTGACCAATTGGAACAGTATAGTATAATGGTTGCCTAATATATGGCAAAGTTTGAAGAATTATATAGATATGCTCCAACATTGATAGTGGAAGAGGATATTCGGACTAAAAAATTTGAAAATAGACTTAGAGGTCTAATCCAATAGCTAGTGACTACATTTGAATTATCTACCTATAAGTAGATTATTAACAAAGCCCTATTAATAAAGAAAGAACTTGATGATGCTAAAATTTTAAAAGAGAAAAATTTAAAGAAAAGTGGCCGACCAAATGATTCTTCGAGTCAAAATTTTGGACTTCGAGTCAAAGAGCAGGAAATTGAGCTTTGCTGTGGAAGGCAAAGAACAATCTCAAGATGGCATTAAATTTTATTGATGTGGTGAACCTCATTATCTAAGAGAGTGTAAATAATTCAATGGAAGTTGTTTCATATGTGGTCAGTAGGGTCACAAGACAGCAATTTGGTCCAATGTGAAGGAATAACAAATGCGACAAAAATTCTAGCAAACCAGATACCCTAACATGCACAGCAGAAGCCTCGAACTTACAGTCGGGTCTACGCACTTACTCAACAGGGCGATAAAGTTTCTGACTAGGTGTGGCAAGTATATCGATACATATAAGATCTCAAGTAAGGTAAATAGCATTATCATCAATTCTCTTGAATGTGCGTAGTTCGTTTTACATGTCGATATGGATAAAGTATATGGGACTTTAAGTTTGTAATGGAATTTAGAAATTTGTTGGATTTTCTCATATGAATTTGACCTATGGAGAGTGCTTGATGTAGAAGTTAGTTGGAATAGATCAAAAGTTAGAGGGACTAGACTTTTCCTTATTAACAATTTAATAGACCAATCAAGTAGAAAAGGAATGCTATGCGAAAGCTCGAAGGTGTAGGGCTGAAACCGGATCAGATATGGGTCGAATACCAGCATATCCATATCCGTATTTATTTTATCTAATGAATACAAATATGGATATGGATATTATTCGGATGTAAGATATCTATATTTATTTTAAATGGATATGGATATAATTCGGATACTAAAAGTATGGATATAATTTAGATAATTAAACTTTATGACTACAGAATTAAAGATATTAGTGAATAGATGATAAATCAAGTTAATAACATGTTTATATGGTTGTATATTTTTTTAAAAAATTAATGAGTGCCTATAAATTTTATAGAGTTACATGTAGATTCAAATATTCAGATATGGATTGAATAGTTGTCTATCTATATTTATATTTATTTTTTTTTGATAAATATGGATATGAATATGGATATTAGTTAAATCCTAAAATTTCTGTCTATATTTAGATTGATTCAAATACAAAAATAGATCCGAATGGACAATATTCATACCACTTTCACCTCTATGAAGGTAAGCTAAAGGAGTTATGCCCTTGATTGTTTGAAACTTTAGATATACTAATTTTGAGGATAAAATTATTTTAAGGGAGGGAGAATATATGGGTTCAGTCCATTGATTGGCAAGCCCAAGATTTTTCTTATTTTTGCATGAAGTTTAAAGCACTTGGAACAAAAAAAGGAAGTTCACGTGCTATGCACATAAGAGAGGGAAGGATGACTCCCAATGGGAGTCTTCCTCTTCTTTGATTCCAGCTAGAAAAAGAGACCGTAGGGCAGCCAAATCCTAGGATTTTTTATCTATAAAAGGGCTCCTCCTCTCTTTGACATGCTCACCCCAAATCCCATCCACCATTGGTGAGAAATTTTCGAGTTGTTTGTGAGACTCTATGGAGGAATCCTTAGGATTTCTCTGACAAACTAGGTGTGAAACCTCACCGATGGTGGAGGTAAGGTTTCCAGACCTTTCACCTTTCTTTTTACCGAGTTTAGGCTGTTGTTGTTAGTTGTATACCCTAGAAGCCAAATTGGCTGACATTTATAAATTTTTTTAGGACATAATTTGTATAATTAACTTTTATATCAATAAAATTAAAATTTTTTATTCATTCATATCTGTATTATTGTATCTGTGAATCATCCATTAGGTTAATGGATATGATAACACATATTCTCAAGAATTAAAAATTTGAGACGTGTTATATTACTTAACTCCTAAATTGCCCCAATCATAGGATCATCATGGAGACGGTGATTAATCTAAAAATATTGATGCATGATCGTTTCTTTCAGATAGATGAATCCTGAATCTATAGTGTAGAGATATCGGAGTAAAAATATAAGTGCTTATTACGAACAAGGGTACTGAGTATGACCAATCTTGAGTAGTCACAAGTATATCTATCTTATCATCAGTGACATACTCAGCTGCAGTAGTGTGTTTAGTTCTCTAACTTAAGATGCATCGATAATTCACCTTGAGGGTGCTGTAGTTTGACTACGCCATAACTCAATCTCCTAGCCATGCATATGGAGTCTTGAGGTGTATGTTGGCTGCAGTATATTCATTGTAGAAAATAGATTATACCAAAATAGGATCTATCAACTTTGATAGAAGAGTAGTTCTATGTAGATCATGAGATTGAGTCCTAAAATCCATACCCATGGCAGTGTGATGGAATGGTATTTCTATAAAATTTCTTATTGGACTCAAATCGATTGATTTTAATATATGATAGGGATAAGATTTGATGAGTTATCCTTGACTTCTGCTCTGTCGAGACTTATGATAGAAGAACCAAATCACACGATAACTGCATCTAGGTTCATCTCTTCAGTTCTACTAGCTTGCCACTACATATTGTCAGATATCACTGATGGATTATGAGAGCTTACTAGGTTCATTTTTTATCGATGATCCTTGATAGGTATGAGTTGGAATTATTCTAACCTATTAAAAGAAGTTTCAATGATACTATGATAGAGATCACGGTATATCTCATTACTAGATAGAATTGAACCTATGGGATCAGACAATAAGGGTTTAATCTTGGATTGGTCAATTGGGCTTGTGAAATCGTAATTGGATTAGCATTTGATAAAATTCTATTGGTTCTAGTTGCACCATGCTAGCATATGGTTAAACCCAATTTCTTCTTTGGACTTGATTCCTTATTAGATAACATTTATATCAAGTCAATTGCCTTATTCCTAACCAAATCTATTTGGATCTAGAGGGGCACCACATTAGGTGCCTCAATAGGATTGGGTCAAGCCAATTAGTTGGCTCATTTTCTCTTTTTCTCCCTTGACTTGGTCCAGATTTCATGGAAGGGGTGCATGCCACCTCTGGATGAGATCAAGAGGGGCACACACCTTGGCATGTTCCAGGTGCACTAACCACTAGAATCTATATGGAGGAATGAGAAGGACACACACCCCTCTCTGGTTTCAGCATGAGGAGGAGGGAGAGAGGGCACATGCCCCCTCTCTCTCTTGCTTGGATGAGGACAAGTGGCTATCAAGTGTTGGCGCCCACTCTACTTATCTTTTTGGGAGGGATTACATTTCTTTTAGATCTGATTTTCTTGGAAAGAAAATCAGATTAAATAGAATGTATTGTTATGAGATAACAACTAGCCATTTATCCTGATTGGTTTGAATTTTGAATTCAAACCAAAGGAGTCTATTTATAGGTAGTCTTTTAGGATTTGCCAAGTGATAGAAAATTAGATTTTCTAAAGTCTTCTCCCTATGTCCATGCCTCCTCACCCTCTCCACTCTGTCCAATGCCCAAAGAGTTGGGTGTCCCCATATTCATACACTCCTAAGGTTGTTAGGCAAGTTCCTTTTGTGTCAAGAACCTCTCAAAGATTGAGATTGTGAGGTAAATCAAGGATTGATCTAAGATCTAGAAAGGCTAGCCAGAAGGATGATCCAAGGTTGATCTCGGTGGATACTTATAGAGGCTAGATATGTGTGCAACTCATCAGCGAACCTCCTTCAAATCCATGATAATCAAATTGCGGCATTCATCTACCTGCGCAAGGTGATAAATAGTTTATCACAATCTTTTATATGCTGATTTTGCTTTATGTTCTGATATAGATCTATGTATCAAATATCGGATTAATTAAAATTTTTAAAATCCACTACCTCTAACTTTGATCAGTCCGATATGCACATCAATCCTTCAACTGGTATCAGAGCCAGGTTCATGTGATCATAGATATAAATCAGATCTTATTCAGATGAGATTTGAAGTTGTTTATTGATTTAAAAGAGTTTTAGATTAAATTAACATGTTTAAGATTAGATCCAAATCATATTTGATTTATGTATGCATATTTGATATATAGATCTAGTTTAGCATATAAGATATATAGATTGAATCATACATATGTGATATGTAGATTTAATTTGTTATTTTAATAATCTAGTACTCAGAATGAGTGCATCACCATGGCCGTCCAGTCATAAGAGGAACCAGGGATTAAAGTCTCTCTCTTGCCTAATCGACAGATTCTCTTATAGTGTGTAGGGGTAACGTTTGTGATATCACATAAAGAAGAATAGCAAAAAGAAGATTTTTTGATGCATGTTTAAGTTGTTTAGATTTGAAAATCATTTTCATGACTAAACTATAACTTTAATGATGCATACATATTTTTGAAACAATGAAATCTATGGCTGGCATGCCTGCTGAGTCAACTCAGTCCTTATTGATTCGACTCAAGATCCTGGTGAGTCAGTTTAGTTTGCTAATGAGCCAACTCAATTCTGCAGGCTGAGAGTTACAGGATTCTATTTATCACAGGTGAGTCGGCTCAGTCTCAAAGTTAACTCACTGTGATGAGTCGACTCGAGTCCAAGGTGAGTAGACTCATTTCTTTGGACAGGTTATTTATATGAGATACAAAATGAAATGTAGTTTAGATCTAAAATTATTTCGACATCTAAACTAAACCCATATTCATAATATACTTAGTTGAAAATTAAGATATGAAATTAAAAGATCTAAAATTGAGAATTTAAGATCAAATTATTTCATTGCATAAAATATGGGGTTATGGGTGTGGGTAGCTCAATTAGGTCTAGTTTGAATGGTTGATCAAATCGAGTCAAAAGTTGATTAGGACTGGGTCAAGTGTGCTCATAACCAACTCAATGGTTGTAGATTGTTCAAATCGATTAACAGCCATATGTTGTCGATCAAATATAAGACCTAATTTGGCTCAGTGGTTTGAGCCCAAGTCTAAGTTGATCTATTCAATTCTTATTGACCAATTGGTGTCTAAAGCAAGTCTAGATCATGGTTTTTAATTGGGATCATACTTATCTGGTCATGACAAATGGTGTCTAAGGCAAGCATCTACAACCCTCCCAACGATCACACTTACCTGGCCAACTTGGGGATTAAGTTTTGATTGAGCCGCCTTATGATTTGAGCTAGTCCATGCCACTAGGTTAGTCATAACCGTTATGACTAATTAAGGATGAGACCTAAATTCAAATCTTTCTATAAAATATTAAGTTTAGCGATCTTCCACCATTGTAGTTGTGCAGACCCTTCTGGGTGTTGACTGTTCTCGATTGGATATAGTGGTTCAGTTGCATCAAGAAAAACCCAACCACGCTATAGGCATGAGATGCTGTGGGGTGGAGATGGGGTTGGGCTCAATATTTTAGATATGATGAGGGTCCCAATGATAGCTCTATTTCACGTAAATGGTGAGTATGACTTAACTAAGGAGTGAGCCAATATTTTGGGCACGGTGAGGCTTCACAAATTAGAGATCGAAGTTGGCTGCAACAAGTTTGGAGAAATATTGGATAAGAGTTATCCACTCATCAGCTAACCCATCACTAATAACTGTTAATGAGATGGTAAGTTAATCGATGAGACCACAGCATCCACTAAAATTCTTAATCATGGAGGTTTCCTTTCTCTACCCAAAAAGTGTGGGGATCCGAATAAAATAGTGGAAGCCCAAATTTATTTTTAAAATAAAATTTTTAAAATAAATTGGTTAAGTCAATTACAAAATCTAACTAGAAACTTTCACTCTCTATAGGAAATGTCTGCTTCCAATCCCATAGCCAGAATCCTAGAGACCAATAGGTTGATCGAACCGAACTTTGAGGATTGGCTCCAGAATTTGAAGATTGTCTTAAATTCCAAAAAAATTGACTATATACTTGACCAGGACCTTCCCCTCTTCCAGCCTATCAGACTACTGATTAGAGAGCATCTCATGATAAGTGGTTGGATGACGACAACAAAGTTAGGTGCTATGTGTTGGCCTCAATATCAAATGAATTGCAGCACCAACATGAAGACATGAAGACTACTAAAAAAATTTGGCTCACCTGCAAGAGTTGTATGGTGAGCAGAGCTATGCAGCTCGCTACGAAGTATCCAAACGACTCTTCAAGGTGAAGATGCATGATGGACAGTCGGTCTATGAGTATTGTCTAACAATGATCAAGGATCTAGAGGAGCTTGAGAAGCTTGGGATATCGACGGATAGGGAGTTGTAGATTGATCTCATTCTATAGTCTCTTACAGATTCGTATGGACAGTTTATTGTAAACTTCTACATGAATAAGATCCAGTGCACCATTTATGAGTTGGTCAATATGTTGGTTATGATTGAGGAAATCTTGAAAAGTTCAAGGGGCTCTGTACTTGCTATGGAGCAGACTTCTTCCAAATGAAAGTTGACTGAAAAGAAGAAAGATCCATAAAGAAATAAAAGGTGGAGAGTAAGAAGAAGGTGGTTCGAAGAAGAAGGCCATAGAGAAAGGAAAATGTTTCCATTACGACACTGATGGCCACTGGAAATGAAACTGCTCTACTTACATGGCGAGTCTGAAGAACAAGAGGGAAGGTAGACCTTCTAAAGAAATGCTCATTATGGAAACAAACCTAATAGTTTCTTTTGCATCCAGATGGGTAATTGACTCTAGATCTAGTGCTTATCTGAGTACTTCTTTACAGGATCTTGAGGATAGCAGAAGGTTGAGAAAAAGTGAAATGATCCTACACGTCGAGAATGGAGCAAAGGTTACCATTGTGGCCATGGGGACATACCCTCTTTGATTATCATAAGAAAATATTTTATTTTTAAGAGACTGTTACTTCGTACCTGCTGCGAGCAGGAATCTTATTTTTATCTCTTGCTTAATGCAAGATGACTATGTAATAAGTTTTTATAAGGACCACTGTAATATATTTCTTGGAAATAATAAAATTGAAAGTGGGTTGCATATTAATGGTCTCTTTCAGTTATATGTTGATGTATCTGTGAATTATATCGAGCAAAATATGAATACCGTAGGATCTAAATGATCTAAAGATAACGTTAACCAAAAGTACTTGTGGCATTTAAAGCTAGGTCATATTAGAGAAGACAGGATTAACAGATTGAAGAAACCTGGACTATTGGGTCTTTTGGTTTTCGAGTCATATCCGATCTGTGAATTATGCCTTCAAGAAAAAATGTCTAAGCTGCCCTTTGTAGGATATGGGGAAAGGAACATAGAGATATTAGCTCTGGTACATTCAGATGTGTGCGGCCGATTCAATGTACTAGCCAAAGGAGGTTATCTTTATTTCATAATCTTTATTAATAATTTTTCATCATATGGGTATGTGTACCTTATGCGACATAAGTCTGAGACCTTTGAAAAGTTCAAAAAATTCAGAAATGAAGCGGAGAAACAAACTAAAAAGTCCCTTAAGGTTCTTTGATTAGATCGAAGAGGAGAATATCTTAGTAGAAAATTTTTAGGTTATCTTAAGAACATGGCAAAGTCTCACAGTGGATTCCACCTGGAATGCCATAATTCAATGAAATTTCAGAATGGAGAAATCAGATCCTATTAGATATGGTTCGATCCATGATGAGCTTCACAAACCTTTCTATTTTTCTTTAGAAATATAGCCTGCTAATAGCAATTTATATATTAAATAGGATTTCTTTTAAAACCATTCCTACCACACTGTATGAGATATGACATGGTAAGAAATTGAGTCTAAGTCATCTTAAGATTTGGGGTTATCGGCCCACATCAAACAACCATAGGTGGATAAATTAGAAACTAGGTCCCTTAGAGCTCATTTTATTGGATATCCTAAGGAGTCTTTAGATATTATTTCTATCTTCTAGAAGACCATAATGTGATTATGAGATGACATACAATTATTTTTAAAAAAAATTATTTAAGATGGAGGCATGAAAAGACAGATTAGGCTCGAGGAGAAAGTCTTGAAGAGCAACGAACCACAGAACCTGTGAAATCAATTTAGTTAGAGCCAGTCCAAGCACCTCCTTCTCCTCTACCTCATAAGTCTAGTAGGATTTTTCATCCTCCTGAGAGGTACTTAAGGTATTATCTCAAAGGATGTAGAGAAAATGTTCCTCGTAGGAAATGGGGTACATGGAGATGATCCCAAAACCTACAGCAAGGTGATATCAGATATCGACTTTGAAAAATGGTTAGAAGTAATAAAATTAGAAATTAACTCAACACACTCAAATCAAGTATGGACCTTAGTAGATTCACCTAAAGGTATTGTACCTATTGGATGTAAATGAATCTACAAGTGAAAGATTGATATAGATAGAAAGATAGAGACCTTTAAAGCTAGGCTCGTGGTGAAAGGATATAGTCATCATGAAGGCATTGACTATCAAGATTTCTTCTCATCTGTGGCATGCTTAAGTCCATCCACACATTTCTTGCCATTGTAGCATATTTTATAATAAAATATGGCAAATGGATGTGAAAATGGCATTTCTGAATGGATATCTTGAGGAAGATATCTATATGGAACAACCGCTTGGTTTCACTTTCAGTGATGGTGATCACAATGTTTGTAAATTACAAAGATCTATTTATGGACTCAAACAAGCATCTCAGAGTTGGAATATTCATTTTAATGATGTAATCAAATCATTTGGTTTCATTAAGAATGATGAGGAATCGTATGTATTTAAAAAGGTCAGTGGGAGCACTGTCACTTTTTTCATATTGTACGTGGATGACATCCTCCTGATTGAAAATGATATTTTTATGTTAACCTCGATCAAACTTTGGTTGTCCAAAGAATTTTCTATGAAAGGCCTAGCAGAGACATCCTTTATTTTAAAGATTAAGGTCTATAGAGATAGATCTAGAAGGATGCTAAGATTATCACAGAAGATGTACATTTAGGAGGTGTTAAAGAGGTTCAACATGGAGAACTCTAAGAAGGGTCTAGTATCCTTCAGACATGGTATCCATCTCTCCTAGAAAATATATCCAACACATCGGAAGAGATAAAACACATGAGCAAGATCCCTTATGCTTCGGCTATAGGGAGCCTCATGTATGCCATGCTTTGTACACGATCTAATATTGCCCATGCTGTGTGTCACAAGCAGATATCAGTCAAATCCAGATGAAGAGCACTGGACTTCTATGAAATGTATCCTTAAGTTCTTGAGAAAGACTAAGGATATATTTTTAATCTTGGTAATGAAGATCTAAGGGTGTAAGGATATACTAATTCAAACTTTATGTTTGATATTAATAATCGAAAGTTGACATCAGATAGTATTTTCTTATGCAATGTTGATGCTGTGAGCTGAAAGAGTTTCAAGCAGACTGTTATTACAAATTTTATCATAGAAGTAGAGTACACTGCCACATCGAAAGCTGTAAAGGAGATATTCTAGTTCATAAAGTTTGTTGCTGAGCTGGATATGATGCTATCAGATATCATTTCACTCTATTGCGACAACAACGATGCCATAGTCCTTGCTAAGGAGCTGAGGTCTCATCAAAAATTCAAACATATCAAGCGATGATTCCACCTCATCCATGATTATCTCGAGAAGGAATACATCAAAGTGAAGAGAGTTGACTCTACGAACAATGTGATTGACCTACTGACAAAGCAATTAAGCCAGAAAAAGTTTGAAGCCCATCTTGAGAAGATGGGATTTAGATTTATAGTCAATTGACTTTAGTGCAAGTAGGAGTTTGTTAGATGTATGCCCTAGAAGATTGATTGATACTTGTAAAACTTTCTTAGACATAATTTGTATAGTTAGATTTTATATTAATAAAATTTGAATTTTTTATCCATTCACTTCGGAGTTTATTGTGTCTGTGAATCGTCCATGGATTAATGGTATGATAACATATATTCTCAAGAATTGAGAATTTGAGACATATGTTATTATTAGTTAACTCATAAATTACTCTCTATTGTAGGATCATCATAGAGACGGTGATTGATCCAAAAAAATTGATGCATGATCGCTTCCTTCAAATAGATGAGTCTTGAATCTATGGTATAGAGACACTGGAGCGAAAGTGCAAGTGCTTGTTATGAACAAGGATACTGAGTGTGATCAATTTTGAGTAGTCATAAGAATATCTACCTTCTTGTTAGTGACTTACTTATAGCTGTAGTAGTGTGTTTAGCTCTCTGACCTGAGGTACATCAATAGTTTACTTTGAGGGTCTTGTAGTTTGACTATACCATAACTGGATCTCCTAGCCATATGGAGCCTTAAAATATATGTTGGCTATAGTATGTTCATTATAAAATTGAATTGCACCAACATGGGATCTATCAATCTCGATAGAAGAGGAGTAGTCCTATGTAGATCATGAGATTGAGTCCTAAAGCCTATGGCTATAGCAATGTGAATGATGGAAAGATATTTTCATAAGATTTCACATCGAACTCAAATTGTTGATTCTAATATATGATAGAAATAAAGTTTGATGAGTTATCCTTGATCTTTGCTTTATCAGGACTCATGATAGAAGAATCAAATCACACAGTAACTGCATCTAGAAATTCATCTCTTCAGTTCTTTTGACTTGCTACTACATATTGTTAGATGTCACTGGTGGATTGTAAGAGCTTACTAGGATCATTTTGGATCGATGAATCTTGATGAATGTGAATTGAAATTATTTCAATCCATTAAAAGAGTTTCAATGATACTATGATGGAGATCATAGTATATCTTACTACCGGACAGAATTGAACCTATAAGGTCACACAATAAGAAATTTAATCTTGGATTGGCCAATTGGGCTTGTGAAGTCACAATTAGATTACGTTTTGGTGAAATCCTATTGGGTTTAGGTGCACCATGCTAGCATATGGTTAAACTCAATTTCTTCTTTGGATTTGATTCTTTATTAGATAAGATTTATATCAAATCAATTGCCTTATTCCTAACCTAATCTATTTGGATCTAGAGGGGCACCACATTGAGTGCCTCAATAGGATTGGGTCAAGCTAATTAGTTGGCTCATTTTTTCTTTTCTCCCTTGACTTGGTGCAGATTTTATGGAAGGGGCACATGCCACCTCTGGATTAGATCAAGAGGGGCACACGACTTAGCAAGTTCTAAGTGTGCTCACCATTGGAATCCATGTGGAGGAATGAGAGGGGCACATGCCCTTCCTTTGGTTTCAGCATGAGGAGGAGGGAGAGAGGGCACACGCCTCCTCTCTCTCTTGCTTGGATGAGGACAAGTGGCTACCAAGTATTGGCGCCCACTCTACTTACCTTTTTGGGAGGGATCACATTCTTTTTAGATCTGATTTTCTTGGAAAGAAAATCAGATTAAATGGAATGTGTTGTTATAAGATAACAACTAGCCATTTATCCCGATTGGTTTGAATTTTGAATTCAAACCAAAGGGGTCTATTTATAGGCAACCTTTTAGGGTTTGCCAAGTGACAAAAAATTAGATTTTTTAGAGTCTTCTCCCTGTGTCCACACCTTTTCACCCTCTCCACTCTGTCCAATACCCAAAGAGTTATGCATCCCCATATTCAATACACCTAAGGTTGTTAGGCAAATTCCTCTTATGCCAAGAACTTCTTAAAGGTTGAGATCGTGAGGTAGATTAAGGGTTGATCTAGGATCCAGAAAGGCTCGCAAGAAGAACGATCCAAAGTTGATCCTAATGGATACCTGTGGAAGTCGGATACGTGCATGGCTCATTAGCAAACCTCCTTCAAATCTATGATAATCAGTTTGCGGTGTTCATCTACCTACGTAAGGTGATAAATGGTTTATCACAATCTTTTGTATGCTGATTTTGCTTTATGTTCTGATTTAGATCTATGTATTGAATGCTGGATTGATTAAAATTTTTAAAATCTGCTGCCTCTAACTCTGATCGGTCTAGTATGCACATCTATCCTTCAACTATCACTACTCAGATTTGGTTCGACAAGCCATCGGCTTTCGCATGGAAATGATTTCTCCTATTTCATGCTTCCTCTCCCTTGTTTTGCTTCACCGACCACCACCGGCCATGGCCGTGGTCGACGTCGTAATGGTCGCCACCACCGATTATCGCTATTGATGACTAATCACCCGCCCTTTGTTGTCGTGATAGAGAGGGAGTGAAGAAGGGGGAAGTCCATGTTTTGGAAAAAGAAGAGAGAAGGAAGAGAGAGTTGCTCTCTCTCTCTTTTTTGTTCTCTTTCATCTCTCTCTACTTTCTCTCTCCTCTTCTTTCTCTCTTTGGATCCAAAGATCCATGGAAGTGAAATTCAGGGCAGGATTTGATATTAGACTCCTAGTGAACCAAGTAGAGAATTTTAGGAAAACAATTTACACCTTATGATTTTCTTTTAATATTGAATTGGTTCTGCAAGGGAACAATCCTCGGGATAGGAGCTTCAAGCAGATTTCTTAGCACCTAGGATCATAAATCAAGGTGTGAATTGATACTTAGTGTGTTAAGTTCATTATCATTAGATGCAAGGGTTCCTTAACATTATTATCTACAAGATTATGAAAAAATTATTTATAACCGTACTTATATGATTTTGTGTTTTATATATACCAGCTCGTGTATCATGTGTTGATGAATTGATATTGCATGGTTCATGATTAATTGATATTTAATTATAGATATCATGTTGAATAAGAAAAATCATAATTTAACATAATTGATGGGGTGTCAACAGCATCTAGGTGAGTTGGTCATACAAAAAAATATAGTGTATATTCTAGATCAGCCTCGAGCTAGAGTGCAGCATTATTTTTGGCCTATCACGGACTGGAGCATTACCATGACTAATCTAATATCAAAAATTAGATAATACTTTAATAATATGGACAGGGCACAGATGGTGTTTGAACTGATTGGTCATGTAAGAAACATGGTGTTTGTGCTGGGTCAGCCTTAAGTTGGGGTGCAGCATTATGTTAGGCCTACCAAGAGCTAGAGTATAGCTATAATAAAATAAAATTCAATAGTATTGTCTATAGCTGTAGCTGAATACATGGTAGCCGAAAGTTGTTGAACTCAACTTTTGTGGGTCGAACAATAACTAGAAAACTATGGTATAACTTGTAATAAAATTTTAATTAGATGTGATAATACAAGTACTATAAATCTCACTAAGAATCTAATTCAGCATTCAAGATCAAAATATATTAAAGTTAGACATCATTTCATTAGGGATCATATTCAAAATAATGATGTTACACTTGAATTTGTATCTACAGATAATCAAATTACCGACATCTTTAGAAAATCCCTAAGTGAAGAAAAGTTTCATTCAATTAGGAAAGAGCTAGGTATTTATGATCCATTCGGTTGAATTGTTTTCGTTGATCAAATTATTTTTAATTCATTTGTAATGATCATTTTTTATTAAATTTTATGATTGATTAAATTGCTTTGATTCACTTCTATTGTATATTAAATTGATTTTGAGATGAATCATATTTTTGGCATGATTGAATGCATTATTTATGAAAAGTCAAAATTTTTAAAAATTTCTAAAACATCTCATATTTCAGATTGAGTTGACTCATCTTTAGATTGAGTCGACCCACATCTAAGCTGACTCACCCATAATCTGAGTCAACTCAGAGGTCAGGACCCAAACTTTTAACCGATGTTCTAGACTTTTATTTTTCACTATTTCACTTTTATCCTCAAACCGTTCTGCTTCTAAAACCTTCTACCCCGCAAAAACAGTCCTCCCTTTATCTATTTTTGAGGTGTTTGTGGTAAGATCGGAATTCAAGGGCTCAAAGAAAGCAACTTGCATATAGGATTAAAGACCCTGCCAACACCATCCGTCTGGAAGTTAAACTATTGGGAATCAAGAGGAAAGGACTAGGCATAGGATGGTTCCAATAATTAGGACTTCTGTCAAGAGAGAAGAATCTCTGCCTCAACCCTCTGCACCTTAGTGAGTTCCTCCTCTACGATCACAAAGTCCTCCTCTTCCTCCTCCTCAATCAGCAGCTCCAAGTTCTCAATCTCTGGGTAAATCCATTCCTTTATCTTCAAGATCAATAACAACTGATAGGATTATTGACTTAATTTCTTGGAGTCGGTGGTTTTGAAATTGGAAGGAAGATTAAGAATTTAGGTTGGGAGTTTTTATGCAATAGAATCTTCCTACTTATCTCTACTTGGTCAGAGAGTTTTATGGCAATAGCAAAAGGGGAGAAAATTTTTTAAATCTAAAGTAAAAGGAGTAAGAATAATCCTAAATATTGCCTCTCTTGGTTAAATTCTAAAAACTCCCACCACTGAAATGGATGAAGTTGTAAACAAATTTGTTGGAATGAAAATAATTTTTGGGACCACAGATGTTGTGAATTTTGAAGAAATTTTAGCAAACAATTTTTTTGTGGAATTCAGATTGCCGCACCACATGATTGCAAGAATTTTCATCCCAAGAATTGGACGCGTTAACTTGTTATAGAAAGGGACATGATTCTAATGCACCACATCATCATGGAGCTTCCCTACAACTTGCCGGCTATAATGATTAAAATCATGCAAGAGGCATCTTTAAGAGCAAAGTTTGAACTGCCATACAGAATGTTCCTCACTTTAGTCTTCAAAGGGTTTGGTGTTAATTTGGAAGAGGAACCTTCAAGAAATTTAAAGTATTTTGACACCTATAACAAATAGGAACCTTCAAGAAATTTAAAGTATTTTGACACCTATAACAAATATTCTTTGAGGATGGGACACAATAAAATGGACAACCATTAGTATAAGAAAGGTGAAGAAATAGAGGAAGAAGAGAGAAGAAAAAGAGTAGATTTAGCTTTTGAGCCTTTAGAATCTCAAGCTGCAACCTCTTCGACTCAACCATCTCAACCAGAAACTTCTGTTCCTCTATTAGTTAGATTGGAAGAAATCAAATTAAAGTCATTGTTCAACATGTCTTCTGCATAGCACTATTATCAAAACTACATTCAAGGAAGCCCTAGTTGAGCATGATCATGCTTCCTAGTCATTGGATCCTCTTCATCCTGCCACCTCAGACCTAGCACCTCCCCTAAATTGGAAACTATAGGATGCATACATTGCATGTTTACATTTTGTTCTTTTTGCTTTATCTTTTGCTGATTCTAGTTATATCACTTTTTATAAAGGACAGGCACTTTTTATAATATAAAATTTCTATGCTTTTCAATGCTAAAGTTTTCTTGTCTTCAAATGAATATCTATCTTTATGTTGTGAGCTATCTTGTTTGGATCTTTGAATAATACATTGAATTTGTTGAATTAATTGTGTTGCATATCTTGCAAAGTTGTCCCTTCTTTTTGATAATGACAAAAAGGAGGAGAAATAATGAGAAAAAGATCAGACATGTTGAAATAAAGATAAAAGCATTATAGTAAAGAGAATCATATAAAAATTGATAAGTTGAAGTGGTGATAAATTGAATAACAAAGGGGTAGAAATAATGAGATTTGCTTATTTTTCAATTTTTATGAGTAACTTGAATCTTTGTTTAAAAAGTTAAGATATGCTTATATTGAAAAGTTATTTTAGAAAGGGAGAGTTATTCTTGAATATCTAAAGCTCTTATAAATTGAAATTTTGAATTCTCTCAATGCTTGAAAGGTAGTACTCAAAAGATTTTATCATTATCAAAAAGGAAGAGATTGTTAGTCCTAGAATTACTTTTGATGATATCAAAAAGTGTTTGAGTACAAATTATGTTTACTAATGATATGCTCGAGAGTGTTTGTAGGCTTCCTTAAAATGCTTAATCATCTTACTTAAAAACCTATATCCTCGAGAAGACTCAAAGGCAATATCCTCAAAAAAATCCAAAGGGTATATTTTCAAGAAAATTCAAATATCTAGACTTATGACCCTCAAAATTGGAAGTAAAGAAGTTTAATATTTGAAGGGATAAATTTAGTCTATATGCACTTCTCAATGGTACAAATTATGTATGAGAAAGCAAGTCTAGTGTAGAAATAAATTAGATCAAGAAAAGCTATCTAAAACTTTTTGTGGCATGTTTGGCACGCATCTGAGCTGATCCAGTCTGAAGCTAGGTCTACCTAGTATCAAAAGATAGGAAAGACAAAAATCTTTAAAATACAGAATAATTTTTTGAGCCGATCCAATGATCAACTTAGTCAATCCAGTCTAGAGCTTAGCCGACTCAATGAAAAAGAGAGCCAACTCAATCTCAGAGAAATATGAACACAGAAAGCCTTATAAATCAATGAATCTTCTGAGCCGACCCAATAAATCAGTGAGCCGATCCAGTTTTCAATTGAGTCAACCAAGATAGGATCTGAGCCGACTCAGTCTCAAACGAGTAGAGTAAGATAGAATATTAGATTTTTGATATCTACTACAGAGCTGTTTCAAAGTTTCACTTAGCCAACTCAGTGCTAGTGGGGAGCCGACTCAACATTTGGGTGAGCCGACTCAGAGAATGTTGATAAAATAATGGTTAGTTTTTCTAAAATTCATAAACATAGATAAATCAATCCAAATAGTTATTTTCTTATTCCAAATAGCTAGAGCATCAAATGAGGGTATTTTTGAGCCACTAAATATGAGAAATTCATGGAGAGAGCTAACTTTTGAAGAAAAAGGAGCTCATTAAGTAAACATTCAAGAGAATAGTGTGAAGAACCAAAAAGAGAAAAAGAAAGAAATTTAAGAGTGCCTTAATTCCAATCCTTCCTACATTAAATTAGAGTGAAAAGAAGAAAAGTGATTCAATTTTAACCAGCTACCATTAAGAAGAAGCTTTAAAGGCTGTCTCAACCTCTCAAGTATTTAAGAAAGAAGTCTAAGTATTAAATTCTCAACTATCTTGACTTCTTCAATTCCAAAAAGAGTTTTTATTATTCTTAACTCTAATTCTTATATTCTTCTATTGTTTGTTTGTAACAAGTTTCTTGGGTATAGAAACTTGGGGTTAGTCCAAGCCTAAAAAATTAGATGTTGTTTGGTTTTGATTAGTATCTCCGGAAGAACCAATCAGGATTGATTGTGAGCCCAGAAGAAAATAATTGGTTGTAAGGTTTTGATTGGTGAGCTAGTGAAAATCAATTGAGTTGGATTGTGAATCCATAAAAATAATCGGACTATAATCTTAAAGAGATTATAGTTGGAATTCTCAAGTAGATTTATTTGGAGAGTGAATGTAGGTACTAAGTTTAGCACCGAATCACTATAAAATCATGATATTTGTGATTGCTTTGCTTTCTTTTTATTTTCGCTGCATCTTTATATTTTTTGCTTATCACTTTACATGCACATTCTAAATTATTTTGGACACAAATTGTTTCAAACTTGAAGGTTTAAATTTATAAAATCTAATTCACTCCTTCTCTTGGATTGTTGCCTCTGAGAAACACTTGGATACAACATCAATTTGGCCAACCCTACTAGATGGTTGCCACTTGGCACCATCTAGTTGGCCAGACCAGCCTCCCCCAGATGGCTCATTTATGAAGCCCTTAAATGGTGCAGATGGAGCATCATTTCAACTAGCTCCAACGAATAACTGATTGTCCTTGGCACTCTCCGATGTGCTAAGCCAATTTCCTACTTATAGGACATTAAGTGATGCTACATTTCACCTAGCAAGAAAGAGAGGACATGATGCTTTGCCTGAAGAGGCGAGGCCATGAAACATGTCTCTCGTATGATCAAAAAAATTAATCCGATGTACTTCCTTCATCCGATCTAATTCTAGCTCAGACTCGAAAGTAGGGGGCATGTATGATACAGAGAGAAAAATCTTACTTCAGTTGAAGCTGATGTGTTGGGAGCCTTGAGTTGGCCTAAACCTAGTCTTGACTGATCCAAAGGCCCTCTCCCAGGACTCTCCCATGTTCACAAAAGGTCTCCTCTCTTCTTTCTTACATGGAAGGTGGTTTGGATTAAATCAAAAAGGAATAAGTTTGGATTTCGAATTCTATGAGATAGAGTTTTAGAAATCCAAAACTCTTTCAATTTTGCACCGAATTTATCCAATTTTTTTTTAGAATTTTCATGGATTTTAGGATACACATTGTGTACCCTTTTCTAGTGATCCATGCATGAAAATAAGGAGGAGGTGCTCAAGAGTTGGGCGCCCCTTAACTTGCCATGTTTGGATAAGCCTTGACTAGGTATCTGACCTAGACAAGGACTCTATCATATCTCTCTATATAAAATGAGTTTCTTCATAAAATTTTTGAAAAAGATAGAGATTTGAGAGATCTTTGGGCCATCCAAAAATCAGAGAGAAAGACTTTTGGGTCGTGGAGATATAAAAGATACAAGTTAGAGTGTCTAGAGAGAGAAACGAGAAGAAGAAGAGGGTCTTCTTCTAGGGTTATTTGTTTTCATATCTTTCCTCCCTCCATCTTGAGTTTCCTGAGAGTGTCTCAAATCCGAAACTCCTCATTCTACTTTTCATCTTTGAAAGAGTCCAAATCAAGAAGAAGGAGGCACCTGATCAACCATCAAAGAAGGATCAGCGCAGTACTAGCATACTGTGCTGATTTTCTGAAGCAGGACTTCTGATTGAGATTCGTGGGCTCGTGTGGATGACTCCTAGAGGCCGGATGCATGTGCGGCTTGCAACATCATCCTCAAGCCCGGATCAACGAGGTTAGAATGTCTAACTTGCAAGGTAATAGATCTGATCTATTGTTTAATACATACATTAGATGTAGTATAGAAACATGTTGATATGATCAACATGTAGTTCATGCTATATTTATATATTTTAATTTTTGATTTAATGCTATATAATAATCATATAATAGGATCTTAGATCTAGAAATTTTCTGATTTTAGAAAATAATTTTGATTTATTTTAGTCTTCCGCTGTATGATCTTGAAAAAGTTTCAAGATCTAATCCTGAAACCCTAGATATGGTTCCTAACAAGTGGTATCAGAGCCCAGGTTCTTTATTACATGATTATTTATACATGCTTAGATTATTTCTTAGATTAGATCTAATTTATAATCTGATTATTAAATCTAAAATTAAAATTTTAGATCAATCACAAACTGCAAGGTTGTCCTGCTGTAAGGTTTACCCCTTACAGTGCAAAGGTTGTCCTAGTTTGTGTAGATCTATCTTTAATCATAAATTTGTTAGATATGATCTAGATTAAATTTATAATTTATTAGATTTAAAAGATGTTTAAATCTAAAATAAAATCTCTTTGTTAATATTTTTTGTGCAAAGAAATTGTTTAAAGTTGAAATTGTTTCAATTACATGAACCTGTTTAGATTAGATCTAAAGTAGTTTCATGTTTATTTCACTTGCATCTTGATTATGAATCAAACATGCAATATGGTTGGTAGAATCATATTGTAAAATTATTTTACAAATATGAAAATTATTTTTTGAAAAGCCGAACCCAACCCTTAGCCCAAAACTTAATTAAGAATTAAGAAGTTATTTGATTAGGTTCTAGGATTGTGAATTGAAGAACCTAAGACACAAACCATAACACATTGGGTTAATGGGTTAGTAGGAATTAGGTCTATTAATTGGGTTAGACCTATGGTTAGATTAAAGATGGACTTAATTAGAGAATTGACTAAATCTAATCAATTGTTGTCTTAGATTAGGTCAAGGATTCTCTAGATTAATTACAATAGTTGTAGTTGGTCAAGTCCATGTCTTTAACGAGAACCAAATGGACTTGATTCTTGGCTAAGCGGTCTAGCACGAACTGTTAGGTTGATCTAATCGAAACTAATTAAATCAGTTGGTGTCTAAGGTAAACCAGACTGGTGGTTTTTAATTGGGAGCCCACTTACCTGGCCATTTCTGATGGTGTCTAAGGCAAGCTTTGGCAGACCCTCCCACTGATCGAACTTATCTAGCCTCTTGGTGAAATTATGTTTTGATCGAATCACTTGACTATTCGAGCTGATCCATGTCAGCTAGGTAAATCAGTGTGACTGATTTAGGTGCTCCTAGACCAGCCCTTTTAATGGTCTCCCTTAAGCTGACTTGGTGAAGCCAGTGGGAGGATCATGATAAGCTGGTTCATCTGACCTTATCCTCTAAATTATTTAAATCTTCTAAAATTATTAGGTCCTTAAAATGACAAAGTTATGGAGATAACTGAGTCATAGCCTCCCATTAAGGTGTTTGATAATGAGTCCATTAACTCAATAATCATTGCAGACCCAAAGGCCTGGTGCTTATTGACTAATGGAATTATCACTCATCATATGACGACTTGAAAGTGTCTCTCTAATAGTGGTTAGGTGAGCCAACCAAAGTTGGGCTTAATCATTCGTTGGTTAGATACACCAAGTATGATCATGTTAATGGTTGGACCTAATCGGATCCTTACAGTGGAGGCCAAAGCCTACTGATTAGGTTTTTGGGGCAAAATTAAAATTACTAAAAATTATTTAGAGAAACAATTGGTTATGAACCTACCCTTAGATGTACATGGGTTGGCCAACCAAAGTTGGGCTTGTGTGCAGTCTAAGTGGATTCTAGTACCCACTAAGGAATTAGGGTAATTTCTCGAATTGGAGGTAGAGGCTACCAATTCGAATAAAATAGTGGGAGAAACCTTTTGATTAAAGTTTAAATCTTTAGGTTTAATGAATCAATTACTAATTAGGTTATGGTTCTCCTTTGTGCAAATATGGCCACTTCCCTATCACTCCGATCATTGTTGGACAATGATAAGTTGGTGGGACCCAACTTCGGTAGCTGGTACCGAAAGTTGAAGATAGTCTTGGAGCATGAATGGATCCTATATGTGATAATGGATCCTGCACCTGAGGAGCCAGCTGTCAATGCATGTGGAACAGTCAGAGACACTTACCAGAAGTGGCTCTGTGACCAGACCATGATGCACTGTATCATGCTGGCTGCTATGAGCGACGAGTTCAGTCGTAGATTCGAGATGGCTCAGCCAAAGGACATGCTTCAAGTGTTGGAGGATGCCTTTGGCACACCCGATGAGGTAGAGAGGCACAAGACAAGTTGTGCCATCTTCAACGCCAAAATGCGGGATGGTGCCTCTATCACTGATCATATATTGTACATGATCGAGTTGATGGAACGATTGAGCAAGCTCGGCTTTCCCTTGCATGAGCAGCTTGGGAAAGATGCAATACTGAACTCGCTGCCCAAGTCTTATCTCCCATTCCTTACTCATTATAGAATGACAAAGCCTGAAGTAAACTACCACAGATTACTGGGGTTGCTTCAGAACTTTGAGGAGGATCACCAACTCCTCAAGGAGTCGGTGAACTCAGTGGGAGGTTCATCTTCTGGTTCTCGACCCTTTGAGAAAGGGAAGAAGAACAAGAAGAAGAAAGTAAAAAAGGTGCAAGTTCAGACTGGGACATCAGTGCAGAGCCAAACCAAAAAGATCAAGCCTGATAAGAGTCTATTCTACTGGCAAGCACCCTAGATTAGATAGTTATCTACTTATGGCACTGTAGGCTAGGTCGTATAAACAAGAACAGAATAAACAGGTTGACTCAAGAGGAAATTTTCGAAGTCAGTGATTGTGAATCACTTCCAACTTGTGAGTCCTGTCTTCTTGATAAAATGACCAAGTCACCTTTTACTGAAAAAGGTGAGAGAGCTACTGAGCTCTTGGGCCTAGTACATACTGATGTATGCGGGCCCATGAGCACCAGTGCTAGAGGTGGATATTTCTACTTCATAACTTTCACGGATGATCTATCCCGATATGGATATGTCTATCTGATGAAACATAAGTCGAATTCATTTGAAATATTCAAACGATTCAAAAGTGAAGTAGAAAAATAAACTGGAAAGAGTATTAAAACTCTTCGATCTGATCGAGGAGAAGAATACCTTTCTAGTGAGTTTCTCATATATCTAGGAGAATGAGATTCTTTCCCAATGGACTCCTCCAGGAACACCACAGCATAATGGTGTGTCTGAAAGGAGGAATCAGACTCTGTTAGACATAGTCCGATCCATGATGGGTTTTGCTAGCTTGTCGAAATCCTTCTGGGGATATGCACTCGAATCGGCCTGTTATCTATTAAATAGGGTTTCAAGTAAGTCTGTAATTAAGACTCCATATGAGATATGGATGGGACGTAAGCCAGCACTTTCACACCTTAGGGTCTGGGGGTGCCCGGTCTATGTCAAACGATTAGTCATAGACAAACTTGGACCTAGGTCTGATAAATGCTCATTCATAGGGTACCCCAAAGAGACAAAAGAATATTTTTTCTACCATGCTGATGAACAAAAGGTGTTCGTCAGCCTTAAGGCAATCTTTTTAGAAAAAGAGTTCCTTGGTGAAGGAACCGTTGCCTCTAAGGTTGAACTTGATGAAGTTCAATAGGTAGAAGGACCGACACCAATAGCTGAACCTGAGTCGGATATGATTAGATCAAATCTGGAGCCCAATGTACCTGCACCATTACGGCGATCTGATAGAGTACCGCGTCAGCCGGACAGATACTATGGTTTCTTGGTCCGGGATGGTGATCCCATCGAACTTGATGAGAATAATGAGGATCCGATCACCTATATGGATGCAATGCAGAGATCTGATTCTGAGAAATGGCTTGAAGCCATGAAATCCAAAATAGAGTCCATGAAGGTCAACGATGTATGGACATTGGTTGACCCACCTGAAGGGGTTAAACCCATTGGGTGTAAATGGGTCTTCAAAAGGAAGAGGGGCGCAGATGGAAAGATGGAGACCTATAAAGCCCGTCTGGTTGCCAAGGGGTATCGTCAACGTTATGGTATTGACTATGACGAGATGTTTTCCCCTGTGGCAATGCTCAAATCCATTCGGATAATGCTTGCAATAGCTGCCCATCTGGATTATGAGATCTGGCAGATGGATGTAAAGACACCTTTCCTGAATGGAGAGCTGACCGAAGAGGTGTATATGATACAACCTGAGGGGTTTACATCCACAGATGAGTCCAAGGTGTGCAAGCTTCAGAGATCCATTTATGGATTGAAGCAAGCTTCTCAGAGTTGGAACATGCATTTTGATAAGGTGATCAAAACGTATGGCTTCATTAAGAATGGAGAAGAGCCCTGCATCTATAAATGGGCAAATGGTCCAGTTGTGGTATACCTTGTCTTGTACGTGAATGACATTCTCTTAATCGGGAATGACATCCCCGCACTACAGAAAATAAAAGTTTGGTTGTCATCACAGTTCTCCATGAAGGATTTGGGTGAAGCATCCTACATCCTAGGGATGAAGATCTATAGGGATAGATTTAAAAGGATGCTTGGGTTATCCCAGTCCATGTACATAGACACTGTGCTGAAGAGGTTCAGCATGAAGAATTCCAAGAAGGGCTATCTATCGATAGGCCAAAAAATTTCTCTCTCTAAGAAGGATTGTCCGACAACTTCTGAAGAGAGAGAGCGTATGAGTAGAGTCCCATATGCTTCAGCCGTGGGATCTATCATGTATGCCATGACATGTACAAGACCAGATGTGGCATACTCACTAGGAGTAGTGAGTAGATACCAATCTGATCCTGAAGAAAACCACTGGAAAGTGGTTAAAGCCATCCTTAAGTATTTGAGAAATACTAAGGACCAATGGTTGGTTTATGGCGAGTCAGATCTGAAACTTATGGGGTTCACAGACTCCAGCTTCCAATCTGACCATGATGACAGCAGGAGTGTGTCGGGTTATATCTTTACTCTGAATGGTGGAGCCATCTGCTGGAAAGTTCCAAGCAGCATACTGTGGCAGACTCTGTTTGTGAAGCGGAGTATATCGCAGCATCAGATACCGCGAAGGAAGCTGTGTGGCTGAGGAAATTCATCAACGAGCTCGGAGTAGCACCCTCCCTCGATGGTCCGGTCCTACTCTACTGCGACAGCACTGGTGCCATAGCTCAGGCGAAGGAACCCAAAGCACATCAGCGGACGAAGCACATCTTGCGTCGCTTCCACCTGGTCCGGAAGATCGTGGATCGAGATGACGTCGACCTTCAGAAGATCGATGGAAAGGAGAACCTAGCCGACCCCTTCACTAAAGCCCTGGCAATAAAGGAGTTCGACAACCACAAGTCAAAGATGGGTATTAGATACTGTGCCGAGTGGCTTTAGGACAAGTGGGAGTTGTTGGGAAATATATCTCAAAAAGCCAATCGTCAAGCTGTTGACGGTTGAGCAACCAAGTATTGTAATTGATTTGTTAATAAATAAAATATATTTGATATTTTCATCATAAGCTTTCATCTTCTAATGAACTCCGTTGTTATGATGAAGTTCTTAGGACTATTTAGGTTCGATAAAGAGAGGATTTATCGATTAGTCCTTAAAACTGTTCACGACCAAATGATAGGCTGTTAATAAGGACGACAGCTTCTAACGAGCATAGGTCGCTGTAGGCCATATGGGTTGGTTGTCCTCTTAACCAAAGAGTGTGGAGACACTGGTATGGCATACAGGTGAGATATAAGGGTACATCATCATTGAACGTGATCAACTCCAGATCATTCTGCTGTCGAGAATGTCTCTGATGGGATATAGGTATAAGTATCCCTTAGACTTGAGATCGCCTCAGTGACTTGCAAGCAACTCACTATGCTTTGGTACTGGACTAACTGAATTTCTAATTCAGAGACAGAAGGCTTCTGGGCACAGTCAAGTACTTGCAAAGTCAGAGTGTGATCGAGATGGGATTGACCACTCCAAGAGTTGGAGAAGAATGAGTCGCTGTATTTCAATTTAGCAAAACCTTGGCCAGGGTAATCCATCAGATGGATTTGATATTTTGAAATACAATGTGGACAACCTGATCAGAGTTGACAGTTGAACTCTGGGGTGCCCTATGATCATTTTGGTCAAGGGGATGAATTATATGAAAACTATATCCGCATGGATTCTAAGGATGTTGTTCTACACATTCGACCTATCCGATCGTCGGGTACCATTGCTAGATGGTCACTTCAATTGGTATAAAAATTTATTTCTATGCTACCGACTTAGGTTCGGACCTATGAGGTCACACACATTAGAGTTCATGATCCGATCGGATGGTTGATCAACGATTAAGAATCGTTCTAGGGTTAAATGATCAATACGATTGACATTTAACCCAGTGCAAGTGTTGCAGGAGAATTGATTAGCAATTCGATTGCTAATTGATTTAATTTGATTAAGCCAATGGGCTGAGATTAAGTCTAATTAAATATGGTTTAATTAAATTTGGTTTGGGCTTGATTGGATCAAATCCAATTGGTTTATTGGATAAGCCAAGTGCAAGGAAAAACTAGTCCTAGTTCAACTAGGACTTGGGTCAATCTAATTTCTAATTTGATTAGAAAATTAAATCAGATTTAAATCTAATTTAATATGATTAAATTAGATTTTTAATTGGGTTAAGACCTATTTTAATTGCGTTGATCTAATTTTGATTTGATTTGGTTTGAGAAACCAAATTAAAACAAGTCATAAGATAGAATCCTAGTAAGACTAGGATTCCACCTTGCACCACATAAGCCTTCCCCATGCCCTCTCTCTCATTCAACGCCAATCTCCTCTTATTTTGTGCGACAAAAGCCCTCTCCCAGGTCTCTCCCATGTTCACAAAAGGTCTCCTCTCTTCTTTCTTACATGGAAGGTGGTTTGGATTAAATCAAAAAGGAATAAGTTTGGATTTTGAATTCTATGAGATAGAGTTTTAGAAATCCAAAACTCTTTCAATTTTGCACCGAATTTATCCAATTTTTTTTTAGAATTTTTATGGATTTTAGGGTAGACATTGTGCACCCTTTTCTGGTAATCCATGCATGAAAATAAGGAGGAGGTGCTCAAGAGTTGGGCGCCCTTTAACTTGCCATGTTTAGATAAGCCTTGACTAGGTATTTGACCTAGACAAGGACTCTATCATATCTCTCTATATAAAATGAGTTTCTTCATGAAATTTTTGAAGAAGATAGAGATTTGAGAGATCTTTGAGCCATCCAAAAATCAGAGAGAAAGACCTTTGGGTCGTGGAGATATAAAAGACACAAGTTAGGGTGTCTAGAGAGAGAAACGAGAAGAAGAAGAGGGTCTTCTTCTAGGGTTATTTATTTTCATATCTTTCCTCCCTCCATCTTGAGTTTCCTGAGAGTGTCTCAGATCTGAAACTTCTCCTTCTACTTTTCATCTTTGGAAGAGTCCAAATCAAGAAGAAGGAGGCACCTGATCAACCATCAAAGAAGGATCAGCGCAGTACTAGCATACTGTGCTGATTTTCTGAAGCAGGACTTCTGATTGAGATTCGTGGGCTCGTGTGGACGACTCCTAGAGGTCGGACACGTGTACGGCTTGCAACATCATCCTCAAGCCCGGATCAGTGAGGTTAGAATGTCTAACTTGCAAGGTAATAGATCTGATCTATTGTTTAATACATACATTAGATGTAGTATAGAAACATGTTGATATGATCAACATGTAGTTCATGCTATATTTATATATTTTAATTTTTGATTTAATACTATGTAATAATCATGTAATAGGATCTTAGATCTAGGAATTTTCTGATTTTAGAAAATAATTTTGATTTATTTTAGTCTTCCGCTGTATGATCTTGAAAAAGTTTCAAGATCTAACCCTGAAATCCTAGATCTGGTTCCTAACACGTGTATCATCTTGCAATGACTTGTGTGTCATCTTACAGCATGTTGCATATCATCTTGCAATAAAGTTCTTAGAAACCACAAATTTGCTGGCAATATGTTGCGTATCTATTTATGATATATCACATATCTGGTTACGACATAAACCATCAAAACTAATCAAATGCTAATATATTATCCTCCATTGGCAAAATTCTTAACATAGTCAGGCTGAGAATTCAAATCATCTTGAATTAAAATTCTTTTCATAAATCACTTTTTCTATTTCTATTCAAAATTAATTAAGCATAATATATAACAAGATCAACACTTTCAATCATACATCATCATGATATTTTAAAATAAAATATATTTAATAACAAAAATATTATTTATCAAATTCATGCATCATGAACAATATGATTCAAAAGTTATTGATATAGTAATTTTATAATTTATCAATGAAATCTAGAAAAAATGAAGCATTACTTATCTCATAAAATTTTGACAAATCCAAATAATTTCAAAAATTTTATTGCAAATCTTTAGATAAACATATCATATTATAGAATCTACTATTGGACATCTTCTTGTCAAGATGATCACACTCCTATGCAAAATCAAGTCCAATGATTAGGAGGGATACAAATAATTATAGAAAGATAGAATTGATAGATAGTCATATCCAACGATCTAGGTCAGTCTAATCATCATAACTTTATCCATTTAATCAAGCTAGGAGATAGGTAGTTTAATAGAGATCGAGGATGATTAAATCAATAGTATCCAATGAGAACCAAAATGGAGGTCAATATGCTGATCAACTTAGATTCAAAGCAATATGGCCAGGGACCCTTCACTAGATTTATAAATTAAGTAGAGAGAGATTGTCAAAGCAGAGAGAAACTAACAAGATGGAATAGGATTGATCAAACGACAATGCCCACAATCCTGATCGGTCCAATCAAAATGATTTAATCAAATCATTATTGAACTAGGATAGATATGGCTCAAGAAAAATCATGGATAATCAAATCTAGCCGAATCCAGTTTGGCTATGGTTGATACTGGCATACTATCCGGCAACCATGGATTAAGACTCCTTTACCAAGGTCATTCAAACTCATTAAGATAGTCTTCTCAAAGATCTAAAAAATCCTAGGAGAGTGAAACAATCTAGGGAGAGAAATATAGAGAGAGAAACTAGAGAGAGTAGGTGGAGAGAGAAAGAAAGGAAAGAGAGGAGAGAGGGTAGAGAGAAAATTTTTTTCTTTTCTTTCCTTTTCTTTTTTTTCTTTCCTTTTCTTTTTTTTCTTTTCTTTTCTTTTCTTCCCTTGGTTTCTTGGTGAGACAAGGAAGCTCATGCTCCCCCTTCCTCCCAAAATAGGGAAGGCCTCCTAGGCTCAACGATGGCTTCCAATTGAAGATGGCAATAGTTATGGTAGCACCGCTGGATTTCTTGCAACCAAAGATCGATAAGGGTAGTCGGTGTAGCAAGGGAAAATCAATGAAATAGTTGAAAAATAGGGGCTATTCTTGGCTAGATCTGACTACTAGACCCCTTAATGATGGCCATAATTTTGTCATGTGGTCATGGGAAGCCACAAAAACTCAGTTGGAACTTCATCAAAAGGGAGCAGTGGCAAAGGGGCCTAAAGAAGAAGGAAAATAAGGGCCAACAATAGGTTTGGAAATGAGGGACATTTTCTTCATTGATTTCAATGGATTCTTTTGGCCGGCAGTGGGGCTTTTTACAATAATAGAGAGGGAAAAAAATCTAGACACCTTACCATGGCTTCCAATGAGATCCCAAGGCTAATTCTGACAAGCACTAGAAGCCTACACCATTAGAATTCAAGAAGAAGGGAGAAAAGAAGTAGGTGATGGTTTGGCGGTGATGATCGGTGAAACCAGCTGACGATGAGCAAGAGAAACAAAGAATCAAGGAGATCTTAATTCCATATGATCAGAAGGTACAACATACATTATTGATAATAAGTTCGTAAGTTTTCTGTATTCCATATTCGGGGACCAAAGTCCCATCTAAATGTTGAAGTCGGTAAGCTCTGACTCGCACAACTGCATCGACTCAGTACGGGCCTTCCTCTAACTCAACAACAACTTCCCTCATGCTCCAGGTTGGGATACTTTAGCTCCTCATGGGATGAGGTTGCCTGCTCATAAAGGTTTTGTTCAACTCATGAGTTGTAGTACTAACCAATTCTCTGCTAGTAAGCCATCATTTGAATTTGAGCTCGCTCCAATATTTCTTTCAACAAATCTAGATTCGCCCGAAGGTGCTCCAAGTTGCTCTCCTCATTGAAACTTTCTATCCAAGGTGAAGGAAGGCCAACTCAAGTGGGATGACTGCCTTGGTTTCGAAGGTGAGATTAAACGTAGTCTCCCTTATCGGTGTTTGTTGTGTAGTCTGGTACGTCCATAATATATTGTAGAGTTCTTCCATCTAAAGGCCCTTAGCTTGATCCAATATTATGTTTAGCCCTTACAATAAGGTTTAGTTAGTTATCTCGGCCTCTCCATTAGTCTGCAAGTGATCCACTGAGGTCAGTTAATGCATGAACACAAGCTCTTTGCAGGATTTTTTGAACATCATATTATAAAACTGGTGCCCATTATCTATGATAATGATCTAACGTAGACCAAATTGGTAGATGATGGCCTTTGATAAAGTCATGGGCCTTAGCTTCAATGATATGGGCAAGCTATTCTATTTCAACCACTTTATGAAATAATCGATTGCGATGAGCAAGAACTTCTACTGCATCGATGCCTTAGTGAAGGGGTTGAAAATGTCCATCCCCCACCGTGTGAAGGGTGAAGGAGCGGCAATTGGGGCTAAGGGTACCGATGGCCAACATTATATGCTAGTGCTCCTCTGGCACTGATCACACCTCCACACCAAGTTGGCCATGTCTTGCTACATGGTCGGCCAGAAATACCATTGCCAAAGTATCTTGTAGGCCGAAGATCTATCCTCCAAGTGATTGCTGCAAATGCTTTTGTAAACTTTCTGAAGCACGTGGTCCACCTTGGATAGATGTAGACACCCAAATAGGGGCAGTGAGTAGGACCTCTTATACAATTTATCATCATGGAGGGCATAGCAGGGTACCTGGTGCTTCAGTTTCTTGGCTTCATCTCTATCATATAAGAGCATCTTGTCCCTTAGATATCGTATGATGGTGTCCATCCAACTTAGCTTCGAGGTTACTTGCATCATTGGGACTTCTTTCTCAGTGCTCAGCTTCTCCAAAACCTCGAAGTAAGAACTTTTCTTGAGATTGATAATTCCAAATGTGGTGAGCTTTGACAGCAAGCCTTGGTGTTTTCAGACTTCGGATGTCAAGGGTCATGAAAACCAGGGAGAGATCCTTGACCCTTTGTAGATATCCAATCATGCTGGGCTCGTGTGCCTCGTATTCATCTCATACTTGACCGACGATAAGTTACAAGTCACTGTAGACTTTCAGATGTCGTGCTCGTAGCTCCATAAAGATTTTGAGCCAAATGACAAGGGTCTCGAATTCAACTTCATTGTTCGAAGTTTCACATCTGAACTGAAGGTCATACTCCATACTGACTCCCTCCAAACTACTGAGGATTAACACTGCTCTAAATTCTATAACATTTGAAGATCTATCCACATGCAAATCTAAAATTACTTGGGTGCTCCTTTTAGCTTGGCTTTGGGTTGGTCCTCCTCTAAATTAGTGCATTCTCAACTAGCACCTATGGCTTGATGGCTAGCTGAGGCTGATATCTTATGTCAAACTCTCCAAGTTTCATCAATCCATTTAACAAGCCGATCTGAGGTTTCAAGTCGGTGAAGGACTTCTCTTATCGGTTGGTCAGCCAGCACATCCATTATGTAAGGTTAAAAGTATGGATGCAGCTTCTTCATCAAGATCACCAGAGCATACATCATATTTTCTAGCTCTAAATATTTGGTTTCTACATTGTGAAGAACTCTATTAGCATGGTAGACTAGCTTCTACAACATCCCTCCTAATGGATGAGTATTGAGTTGACAACAATGTATAGGTATAGCATCTCATCCGATTCGGGCTTGCTGAGGAGTAGTGGTGAACCAAGGTACTACTTTAGCTCCTCGAAGGTGATCTGGCACTCAGGCCACTAGAAGCATTTTGTCTATTTAAGGGCCTTAAAGAATGATAGGCTCTTCTCCACCGACTTAGATATGAACATGCGAAGGGTGACTATCCTCCTCGTTAGGCACTGTACCTTCTTGATCATCTTCAACAGAGCCATCTCCCATAATGCTTGAATCTTCTCTAGGTTTGCCTCGATACCTTGTTGCGACATCATGAAACTAAGAAACTTATCAGAAGCAACTCCAGAGATGCATTTACTCAAATTGAGCTTCGTTTGGAATCACTGAAGCATTACAAAGGCTTCCTTGAGGTAGGCGAAGTGGTAATTGGCAGCTCAACTTTTAACCAGCATGTCATCCACAAAGATCTTTATGTTTCTTCTAATGTGCTCTATGAAGACCTTGTTCACTAGTCTTTGGTAGGTTGCACTCACATTTTTTAAGCCAAATGGCATTACTCTATACTAAAAAAGGCCTCTATCAATCATAAAGGAGGTCTTCTCCTCATCCTCGAATATCATATGGATCTAGTTGTAGCCCGAGAAGACATGCATAAAGGACAGGAGCTGGTGATCTGAGGTGGAATCTATGAGCTAGCTGATTCGAGGTAGTAGATAACTATCCTTAGGACACATCTTATTGAAGTTCATACAATCAATGCAAACACATCACTTACTATTTGCCTTTTTACTGAGGACCACATTAGCAAGCCACTCAAGATAGTTCACTTTCCAGATGAAGTTGTCCTCAGGTGTTTGTCCACTTCATCCTCAAACATCTTCTACCATTTTAGGGTGAAGCTCCTCTTCTTCTATCTAATTGATCGATGCCCCAAATCCACATTTAGCTAATATACCATGACCTCAAGGTCTATGCCTGACATATCCAAGGCTGATGATAGGGTCAAGATGTTATCGTTACGACATCATGATTATCAATCAAATTCTGACTTCAATAAAAATTAAAAATACATAGAAAGTAGTGAGTCGGATCGAATCCATGAGAAGGCAGGATTTTGATTTGAAATTTTTGATTTTGCAAAAAGAAAATAAAATTTTAGAGAAAGCAATTTAAAATGGAAAATAAAAATTAAAAGTGTGAAAAATCCTATCATCTATGTGCAAAAATAAAAGACATGAATTTAAAGTGTAAAAAAATAAATTTTGTATTAATTGAAATTGAAATTCAAGTATAAGAAATTTAAAAAAAATAATAAAATAAAAAAAATAAAACTGTAACAAGGATCTGAAGTTGATCAGTCCAACCTCATCGAAAAGATGGTTGATGATCTCTCCATCTTTCGTCGTACTCTGTAGAGCGAACTGACTTCTCTCCTTCTTTTTCTTGGGTCTCTAAATTATCTAATTTTTTTTCTATTTTTTTCTATACTTTTGCTTAATTTTTCTACTTCCAAAGCTTATTCTTGGATCTTCTATTTATAGATAAATTTTTTATAATTTTTGATAGAAAAAGGAGTCTTAAAATCTTTAGAAATTATATTAATCTCTTTAGAAATATTTCTGACCGTCGGATGGAGCTTGAACCACCCAGATCTGTCCAAAATCCATAGTTTTAATCCTTATCAAAGTCAGATCGAACCATAGTTGTCCGATTACGCCTAAGATTGGTTCTGAACCATCAGATCATACTGATAATCTCTTATTCTCAGTCGGGAGCATCCTCAGCCATCGAATCTTATGATGGATTCATTTTCGACCATCCGATCGTGCAAAAAATCTTCTTATAAATCGATAACGAACAGCAACCGTTGGATCGATCTTCAGATTAAATCTCAACTATTGGATGGTGCAAAATAGCTTTCGCTGCCGTAGACCCCATAGCATTTTTGATGGACTGCGCCCTGGCTCTATGGACCGAGCGGTCAGTCCACCGTACACCAAAGGCTATTTTTTTTATTTTTTAGAATATTTTAGCTCCATTTTTGCTCTGATTTTTACCTAAAAAATTGAAAAAAATATACATTAAATTTTTTAAAAATTTTTCTTTATTTTGATGTTTAAATTACTTAATTAAATTAATATCTATTTTTTTATAAATATATCTAATTTCATATTATTTTTCAAAATCACTTATTTTTTAAAAGAATTCAATAAATTCATGAAATTAGGGTTTTTAAGAAGATGTTAGCACCATAAATTATCAAAAATATCTTCAATAAATATAAAAATATATCACTTATCACACTCTCCAACTTGAACTTTGTTCGTCCTCAAGTAAAGAAAGAATTTAGAATTAAGTACCGTTTAACTTAAAGTTTCAAATTTTACCAAATAATTTTCAAAAGGGCCACTAATATTAAGTAGAGCGTAAATGAGGTATGTCATTGGGGTATTAATACTAGTCAATATGAGAGTTAAACTAAGAACACTAAACTTTTTATGAATTTTTTCAAATTATCCCTACCTTTATCTCCAAATCATTCACCTTCACATGGACAAGTATATTGTTACTTTCATCCTTCGTTTATTGATTGATTTTTTTTTTAACATTATACTGCTATTTAGTGTCTTAACCACTTAAGCTTTCTGTTTAACCCATGTAGCGAGTTTTCAATCAATGACTCTCAAATCAGATGGCTTTAGAGCACTAGATATAAAATACCCCTCAAACCTACTTGCTCGAATCAAACAGGCTACGAGTTAAAACTAGTTTTACAACAAAGCTTCTTTGCCCTTCATACCTTTTGACACGAAACTCAATGCTTGTTTAGGCAAAGAGGCCCAGTTACTCAGCATGAAGTACTTGAAAACTTATTTTTTTAATATATGAAGAAACGTATAGTTACTTTACACAAGCCCATAAGAAGTAAACTCTTCTTTGATGCTGGTAGAAAAATTTAGAAATGCTCAAAGAAAACTATTTAAGTTCTAAACTTAACTCTTTATTGAGTTTTCTTAATACTTGATCCCTCAATATCTCACAAACTCTCTATTATGTACATCAATTTTCTTTTAAAATGCTTGGTTTAACTTGATTCTTAAGTATAATCAGGTGCTTAAATACTAAATACTAACTTACTTGAGGACTTAAAAAAAAAAAATTATTCTCCCCCCAACTTAATCAACATTGTCCTCAATGGAGTAGGAAAAATGAAGGATGCATGTAAAGAAAAAGAAAAGGAGAGATGTCACCTGATCCAAAAAAATTTTTAAAACTGATTCTCCCCCCAACTTAGCCAAGATTATCTTTAGATCCCTACAAAAGATACTAAATAAAACTCAATTAATCTAAACAAAATACAAAAGATAGCAAAAAGTACAAAATTGAAAATTGAAAACTGGATTGCTTTCCAGGAAGTGCTAAGTTTACCGTCTTCAGCCAGACCATGCTGATTCTCTCACCAATCCCATATCAAATATTGGATTGACAAACTTCAATGATTTTGAATTGTCAATCTCAGAAAAATGATCTAAAATATATTTTAATATTTTATTATCAATCTTTAGAAAGTAGTTCACATCTCTGTTCTTAATTTTAGAAAGATAGTTCACAAACCCATTCACAGACCTTTATTTGTTGAGAATTTCTCCTATTTGTTCTTCTAAAATGCTCATGAATTGAGTTTTTAGGTTAGGAGTTGAGTTTGAAGTAATAAGTGCTGAAAGGGTGTCAGTTGATTTTAAACATATGTACTCAGATATGACCAAGGGCAATTTCAGTTCTAGAGAAGGTGATGATTTTAGAGTGGAAGAACCAGCTTCTAGGGTTGAAGAAAATAGGACTTTTGGTGAATATATCTTGGGTAGCTCATCCGCTCTCTTCTCTTTATCACTTGATCAATATCAGTTCTGGGCTCAGATTCTTCTATTGGGTTAGTCTCAATACTAATCTCCTCTTCTAAATTCTCTTTTTGGCTAGCATCAGTACTAACCTCACTCACCTGATCTTGGTATGGGTCCTTAAGAATCCTATCACTTTTAAGCTCAAAAATTATTTTATCATTTTCAAATCGAGGATTCTTAGGTGGGACATTAGATTGATGACTAGGTCTAGGTGATTGGTGGATGGGTGGGTCATTTTCAAAATTCAGTATTGGTTCGTTTGGCATTTGACCTAGTTCTCTCCTCATGGTAGATTCAGTTAATTGATCTATTTATGCTTCTAGCCTAGTGAGGGATTGTTGTTGGGTCATGATCATTTATTGAAGTTGGCTAAATCTATCGTCGGCTAGATTGGTCTATTGAGAAGGTGGGTATAACGGCTGATTGTAATAGGATGGTTGAGTAGGCTGACTAGACTGACCACTATTATAGGCATAGTTTTGGTATTGCGATCTATTTTAAAAATTTTGCATAGAAAAAATTTGGATCTGGGCCTGAGTCTGTTGGGGTCTCCAAGAAAAATTAGGGTGGTTCCTCCAATCTTGGTTATATGTATTTAAGAATGGGTCATTAATAGGATTGGAGTAACCTTGAATAGCTTGAACTTATTCTTGGATGAAAGGTGAAAACTGACATTCACTCACATGATGAGCTGGGCTAGCACAGATAGAATAAATCTCTTAATAATTAGAAGGTTGAGTGTATTGCACAGGAGATTGTAAATCTAAGGCTAGGCATTTATCTATAAGAAAGTCGACTTTATCTAATTTTTGGACTAGCAGGTTCAAATCGACCTTAGGACTAGAGTCAGAATATTAGATCCCATAGAATGATGGAAACATCGATGGATTATAGGTGGAAGGAATAAAATATTTCTTCATCTGCCTAGGTGGTTCTTAGAATTTCTAACCATTTGATTATCATGTTTAGCATGGATCAGTCGTTCAATTTCAAGATTAGGTTCAACTAGGTCAGAAAAAATTATACCGTGCATATATTAGTGCAAACCCTATTCTGTGTGTTGTTCAGATTTTTTTTTAAGAAAAAGGAGGAGAAAAAGAAGAGAAAAGAAAGAGAAAAGTTCTAAAAGTGAGATCCTTAAGAAAAATCTTAGACCTAAAGACGTAAGATGAGAAGAATTAATTGTGGTTAAGTGTTAATTACAATCAAGTTAGCAAACAGTTAAACCTAGACACCTACGGGTTTCTTAGACCTAACAGTTTCGATGTAGATTGGCTTAGTCTAGATATAAATTGGGTTTATTCTCACTTCCTTCAACTAGCTAGGTAAGAGGTGAGGTCGTGGGGATCCCCCCGTTACTTGCCTTAGATACCAATTGAATTAGCCAGGTAAGCTAACGAAACTAATTAAATAACCACAAATCCACTTAGGCTGAGCTTTTATAACCTCTAGCCTAAGCACCAGTTTCAGAAGTGAGTCCAAACTTACTTTGTACTTGACTTGACCACAATACTCAAACTAAACTCAATTGATCCTAGGGGCCCATGTCTACTTGATTTTAGTTAGGTTTGGGTTAATGCGGGATGCTGGTTGGTTATTTTTGGGCTAAGAAAGGGTGATGAGATCCCTACCTTATCTTGTTATGGGTGTTATCCTTAAATTGATTTGAGATGAATATGCATAATCAATTTCAAACAAGGGGTTCTATGCAACTAAATTAGATGCATGAAACTAATAAAACTTGAAAGCTTACCTTGTCTCTAGCGATCACCAAAAATAAATCTACAATGATGAATGCTCCTAAAAATTAAGTTTCTACTCTTTTCATGTAATTTTTATTAGGTTTATGTGGATGAATTTTAGATTAATTAAAAAAAAAGTAATTAATACTAAAAAAAAAGTTAAGGCTAGAGTTAGGATTGATCTCACCAACTTGGAAGCTTTCTATCTCCTTTTTTTTTGAAATTTTAAATTTTTTTCTGCAAAAAGATAAAAAAAGTTAGTAAGCAATAGTCACAAGAAAATTAAAGAAATTAAATATTAAAATTGATACCTTCCCTGACAACTGCGTCAAAAATTGATAGGGTCAAGATGTTGTCGTTAGGACACCATGATTATCAATCAAATTTTGACTTCAATAAAAATTAAAAATATATAGAAAGTAGTGAGTCGGGTCGAATCTATAGAGAAAGCAAGATTTTGATTTGAAATCCTTGATTTTGTAAAAAAAAATAAAATTTTAAAGAAAATAATTTAAGTCAGAAAATAAAAATTAAAAGTACGAAAAATAAATTGAGTAATAAGATCTGCTAACTAGATCCTAGTATCTACTTACAATAAAAATAAATAATAAAAATTTAAAAAATATAAAAATAAATTGGTACTAAGATCTACTAATTAGATCCTAGCATCTACGTACAAAAAATAAAAGACAAAAATTTAAAGTGCAAGAAAATAAATTTTATATTAATTAAAATTTAAATACAAAAAATTTAAAAAAATAATAAAATAAAATAAAAATAAAACTATAACAAGGATCTGAAGTTGATCAGTCCAGCCTCATCGAAAAGATAGTTGATGATCTCTCCATCTTCTGTCGTACTCCGTAGAGCGAACTGACTTCTCTCCTTTTTTTCTTTGGGTTCCTAAACCTATTTAATTTTTTCTCTATTTTTTTCTACACTTTTTACTCAATTTTTCTACTCTTAAAGCTTATTTCTGGACTCCCTATTTATAGATGAATTTTTCATAATTTTTTGATAGAAAAAGGAGTCCTTAAATCTTTAGAAATCATATTAATTCTCTTAGGAATATTCCTGGCTATCGGATGGAGCTTGAACCACCCAGATCTGTCCAAAATCCATAGTTTTAATCCTTATCAAAGTCGGATCAAACCACAGCCATCCGATTATGCCTGGGATTGGTTCTGGACCGTCGGATCATGCTGATAATCTCTTATTCTCAGTCGGGAGCATCCTCAGTCGTCAGATCTCATGATGGATTCATTTTCGGCCATCCGATCGTGCAAAAAATATTTTATAAACCGACAATGAACAGCAGCCGTTGGATCGATCTTCAGATTAAATCTCAGTCATTGGATGATGCAAAATAGCTTCCACTGTCGATAGACCGCGTCTGTGGACCGCGTAGCATTTTCGGTGAGCCGCACCCTGGATCTGTGGACCGAGCGGCCGGTCCACTGTACACCGAAGGCTTTTTTTTTATTTTTTAAGATATTTTAGCTCCATTTTAGCTTCAATTTTCATATAAAAAATTAGAAAAATATGCATTAAATTTTTAAAAATTTCTCTTCATTTTGGTGTTTAAATTGCTCAATTAAATTAATATCTATTTTTTTATAAATATATCTAATTTTATATTTTTTCAAAATCATTTATTTTTTAAGAAAATTTAATAAATTCATGAAATTAAGATTTTTAAGAAGATGTTAGCACCATAAATTTTAAAAAATATCTTCAATAAATATAAAAATATATCACTTATCAGCTGACCAAGTAAAGACATCTGCATTTGACTGGAGTAATGAGGTGAGATACTACATGGTCATCTCATCCAGGTTTGAGCTGACCTAGACAATTTTGGTTGGATTGCCTTCCGCTAGAGATACGAAGATGAGGGCTTTGGTTGGTTCTCCCTATTGTTCTTTCAACTTGTCTCATATGTCAAGTCATTTGATAGGGCCTCTTTGATGTTCTTTTCTCCTAGGGTTGCCACATAGCACTGCCTCACTAGGGTCTAGTATCTACGTACCTCCTCAATCCCATTCCTTATTAGGAATCTCATTAACAAATGATTGGTTGACACTATAGCTTGGAGCGTGTTCAGCCTTGGTCAGCCTAATATGGCGTTATAGGCTAATGAGACCTTCACGACCAATAAGCTGAGCTAAATGGTTGACTGTTGTAGTGCCCATCCTGTTGTTACCAACAAAGTCATAACCCTCCCCACGGGCACAGCATACCCAAAGAAACCCACAAGGGGAGAATCAAGTCTTCTTATCTTATCGCAAGATAGGCCATTCTTACAAGACATCATAAAACAAAACATCAGCCAAACTTTTATTATCTAACAATATATGGCATAGATCATAATTAGCTATCATTAAAGATACTACAACCACATCACCGCATAGAGACTGCACCCTTTAGAGGTTGGCATTAGAGAAAGTTATCACATCCTTTATTCTTAGCCTTTTCGAAGCATCTTTCTCTTCTCCTCGACTTTGTCTTCAGGTCGAGCTTTCGATCTGCCCTCCAGAGATGGTGTTGATGATGATATAGGTTAATTCTCATGACTTCCTTAAGGCTATTGCTTGACTCAGATCTTGTTTCGATTTTGTCACCCATCCATATATCACCTTAGCTGCCATGCCTGATGAGCACTTTGATTTCATCTCTATCAAGATTTGAAGTCATGGTCATTAAGGGAGGTATACATCCTAAATCCCCAAGGTAGAGTTCAGATACAGTGACCACGAGGAGGTGTGCATGATCAGTTCTTATGAGGATGGGTTCTGGATTGGCATGACTTCCCCACACATCAGTGGCCATCACACTTTGACTCACCCTTCTTCCCGACACACTTTCTTTCCTTTCTTCGGCTTGCAATCTAGTGGCTCCCCGTACAAGGCCATTGCCTCCTTAGCATTTGCATACTTTTCCATTCGAGCCAACATTTTTCAGCAAAGTCCTTAGAATACCTTTTTCTAGAGAGAAGATGAACAAGTTTTTGTAGAGTTTGACCTTGAGCATAGATATGGCAACTGACTAATCCAAGTCATGGACTTCTAGAGTGGTAGTATTGAAGTGGCTTACATAATCTCTAATTGATTCTCCTTCCTTATACTTAATGTTGACCAGTAAGTCTGAGCGATGGTGTTGTATTTGGCCGCTAGTAAAATGTGCTGCGATTACGTAGCTAAGCTGCTCAAAAGAGTGGACCGATCTTGGCTAAAGGCTCGAGTACCAATATCATGTAGCTTTCTAGAGGATGGATGGGAAGGCTTGGTGGAGGATTTCGTTAGTGGAACCATGAAGGAGAATGAGAACCTTGAAGCTCTCCAAATGGTCGATGGGGTCCATGGTCCTGTCATAAGGCTTCATTTGGGGCATCTTGAATCAAGATGGGATTAGTTCACCTCTAGGCTTTTTGTTGAATAGTGGTTCCATATTGAGGTCGAGCTTGTCGTTTTGGATTGAGTTTGGCATTGGAGTGCTTTGATTCATTGATGCATCTCTAGAAGCCTCTGGTCCACTTCAGTGTCTCATATTATGGCAATCTGAGCATCGAGATAAGAAATATCTTAGAGTTGAGTTCTTTCTTAATCATGGAGGTAGAGAGCACCTCCGATGACCATGCTCAGAGCTCTTTTCCTAATCATCGACTGTGCTAGCTGGGGTTTTCCCATTTCGCACTATGGAGGAGACTGGTGATCTAGGGGTTGAACCAGGATCTATTATGGAGCATCATGTGGTAGCTGAGTCACAGCCACCTACTGCATTCTTTGAACTATAACAGTCAGGGCTTGCACTTGTTGGACCAGTAGAATTAACTACTCATGAGTTACTGTCAATGCTTATTAGGGTGCAAATAGGACCTCGATTGGTTCAGATGCGGCAGGCTCTAGCAAGGCACCATTGGAGCAAAGCAAAGTGCTAGACGCCCTTCTATGTGGCCTCATGATGCCTGAAGCAAATTCTCTCCAGAATTAGGTCGTTGCAAGCTGGTCCTTCCTCTAACACCAATCTATTGCTACCAATCTCCAAGTTGGTATTGAGGTTGGTACAACTGGCATGAGTTGAGGTGGATGAGATGCGTTGGAAGGTGAGAGTTGGTCCTACAAAAAGAAATCTTTGACCAAATGTGATTTTAGTGGAGACCCCTTGATGCTCAAGTCAGTCGATGATCAGTCAATAATAGGAGCCAAAAGAGGATGAGAGGGGTACTCAAGACTTACCTGGATCCCCTATGCCCCATTGTCTATAAAGGGGGACTGGAGGCCACTCCAATGATGGATGATGGCCATCATTAGGAGAATCGAGTGAATCATGCTGATGGTAATCTCACTCCATTTTTTGATGCGAGATCAGGAGGTTGTTTCCTGGCTATCGAGATAAGTTGTTTCATTGAGATTTTTTCATTCTTGCATGAATCTTAAAGCATCTAGAAAAAAAAAGAAAGTTTATGCACTATGCACATAAGACAGGGAAGGAAGACTCTGATTCTGGCTTGGGAAAGGGACCCTAGGGTAGCCAAACCCTAGGACTTTTTATCCATAAAAAGGCTCCTCCTCCCTCTAACACTCTCACCCTAAATGCCATCCACCATCAACGAGAAATTTTTGAGTTGTTTGTGAGCTTCCATGAAGGAATCCTTGGGATTTCTCTGATGAATCAGGTGTAAAACCTCATCAGTGGTGAAGGTATTCTAGATCTTTTCCCTTTCTTTTTACTAAGTTTATGCTGCCATCATCGCTCAGATTTGGTCTAACGAGCTATCGGCTTTTGCACGAACATGATTTCTCCTATTTCATGCTTCCTCTCCCTTACTTTTGTTTCACCAACCACTGGTAGCCATAGCTGTGGTTGAGATTATCATGGTCACCACCACCAAATGTCACCGTGGATGACCAGTCGCTAGCCCTTTGTTGTTGTGATAGAGAGGAAGGGAGTGTAGAAGGGGAAAGTCCCCTATTTTGGAGAAAGAAGAGAAGGAAGAGAGAGTTGTTCTCTCTCTCTTTCTTTATTCTCTCTCATCTCTCTCTATCTTTCTCTCACCTCTTCTTTCTCTCTAATTAGATCTAAGGATCCATGGAAGAGAAATTCTAGGTAGGATTTGATATTAGACTCCTAGTGAACCTAGTAGAGGATCTTAGATAAACAATTTCTACCTTATGGTTTTCTTTTAATATTGAGATTGGTTCCATAGAAGGACATTCCTTCAGACGAGCATCAAGCAGATTTCTTAACATGTTGATTCATAAATCAAAATGTGAATTGATACTTAGTGTGTTAAGTTCGTCATCAATAGAGGTAAGAGTTCTTTAACACAATCATCTACATGATTATGAAAAATTTATTTATAATTATACTTACATGATTGTGTGTTTTATATATACCGGCTCATGTATCATATTGATGAATTGATGTTGCATGGTTCATGATTAATTAATATTTAATTATAGACTTCATGTTGAATAAAGAAAATCATGATTTAACATAATCGATGGGATGTGGATGAAATCTAGATTAGTCGATCATGCAAGAAATATGGTGTATATGTTGAATCAGCCTCGAGCTGGGATATGATATTATTTTTAACCTATCACAAACCATAGCATGACTGTGACTAATCTAATACTAAAAATTAAATTCTCACTTTAATAATATGGATAGGTCATGAGCGGTGTTTGAATTAATTAGCTATGTAAGAAATATGGTGTGTGCATGTGTGTGTGTTGGGTCAGCCTTGAGCTGGGGTGCAGCATTGTGTTTGACCTATCATGAGCTAGAACATGATTTTAATTAGTCCAATGCTAGAAAAATAAATATTGATTTGCATAATTATAAGAGTGAAAAAAAAGGAGAGTATATGAACTAGTCAATCATGTGTGAAACATGATGTATCAGCTGTGGGCTAAGATATCATTTATGATTGTCGATAATAGCAGAAGCATGGTGTATGTTTGGCCTACCACAAACTGAAGCATAACTGTGACTAGTTCAGTACCAAAATCAAATCAAGATGATTAAGTGTGTTTAATTGAAGAGTATCTCAACTAGACAGTATGTGTGAAATGTGGCATTTGTGATATTAGCAGTGGGCTGAGTTGTAGTTTCCGACCATGGATGGAAATGTGGTATATGATATTGGCCTACCATAGACTGGAGCATGAGTGGATCTAGTCCAGTGTGGAGTGATAATATTGATAATATTATCATGATCCAACTGTGTCAATCAGATAATGATAAATAATATTGAATTGAATTGCTGTTTGGATGATATATAAGTGATATGTATCTCAAGATTTCTGTATGGGGATATGTGTGTAATTAAGTAGCTATATGATTAGACTTGATGTATATGTTGGCATGGCTTATATATGTGTGTTTTATAACATACATATTGATATATTGAGCATTATTCAAATTGTTGATATATGAATCTTACTATTTTCTAATCTGATAAATATTATTGCAAAGGTGCTTCATGTTCATCCTGGTGTGGGTGTAGGGATTCTTACTGAGATGTAAAGCTTACACCCTCTTTTTTCTTCAGAGTTACAGGATGTGTGTTCAAGTTGGGTGTGAAAATTGAACGATGGAGATATTAGTTAGTTAGTTAGTTGATTTTCTTATACCAAATAAATGTTTCAATCTTATGAACTGTATTCAAAAATGATGGATTGGTTTGGTAATATGGTTGAATTTTATGGTTAATATGATTCTTTTGGTATTCTTGTACACTTGTTTATTATTTAGGCCTTACACTATCTTTAGAGCATTACTCTAGAGTTCATGTGGCCGTGTCACATAGTCAACCTGAGTGTTGGGTTTGGGGCATCACAAAGTGGTTTCAAAGCTTAAGTTTAAGATCACTAAGGACTGCATCATAAGTGATACCAAAACTTAGGATTTTGATCACTGGGATTTAGGTCCAAGGAGAGCATATGCGGGTAGAGTGCTAGGTTGAGATAAAGTAAATTCATTATGAATGTAAGGCCTATTTGTCACTCAAACTAAAATATTTTGTTAAACAATAATTATGACCTAGGCAGGTTGATATGGTGCAAGGAAGTGAACATGGGTGTGTCAGGAGGCCTACCTAATTTGTTGATAGTTCTAGTGCTTGGAAACCCTCTAGGCAGTAGGAAGATGTCCAACCATCATCGATCTATGACACACATCAATAAGAGCATCCTAATGAGCCTACTAAAGATACTGTAGGGATAGAGATCCCAGATAAACCCAAAATCTAGCTCGGGGAATATGTTACGGCCTCTCAATTAGTGCAAGTATTAGTGCAACAACAAGCTACTAGGAGGGCAGATATGATGAAGATGTTGGAGGCACAACAGGAAGAACAATAGAAGATCATGGAACAATTAATGCAAAAGCAACAACCTCAGTGCCAGCAAGGAGCCAAAAACTAATGGAAGCGTTAAATTAATTTGATAGACTTCAAGAAGTATGCACCACCAGCATTTACGGGAACCTTTGACCCTATGGAGGCTGAAAGTTGTATGAAATAAATTGAGAAAATGTTCTAGGCCTTGAGATGTCCTGTGGAGGAGAAGGTCATTTTTGCTACCTTTACATTACTTGATGAGGCTACTGAATGGTGGGAGATAGACATCAAAAAGTTAGGGCCAAATGATGCACCGTTCACATGGGAAGGATTTAAAATGATCTTTTATGAAAGATATTTTTTTTAGAGCATCAGACTCCAAAAATTTTGAGAGTTTGATCAATTGGAACAATATAATATGATGGTTACCTTGTGGGATTTTAGTGCAGGGGTAAAATGGTAATTTTAAATTTTTTTCAAAATTATAATTTTACAGTAAAAATTATTAATTAATCTAATTAATTAACATGTATTAACCTTACACAAGGATCTAAATATGATATATATAGTATGCATTTAAATTTCAAATTTCAAATTTCTACAGTAAACCTTTTACTGTTATGTGTTCAAAACACATTACTTTTGTGCGGATAGTTGATTGCCACAGTCTAATCACCGTTGGAAAGGTTCGATTATCATAATACAGCCACACGATATGTCTGACCTCTGTGGATCATCCACACGAAGCTTCCGGTCTGATCAGCTCACGAATGCTAGTTCGTCGCAGAATCTTTTCGACGGTTGAAGCTGATCGAACTCCTTCAATCAATATCTACCGACTCCTCGGATGCTTCAAATCATCAGCAAAGGTGCTTGAGAGGTTGATGAAGCTCTTCCTGAAGTTTGGTGGCTCACAACACTCGTAGCTCACCTTCTCACTTTTTGAACCCCAGACAGAAACCCTAGGGTACTCATTGAAAACCCTGCGCCCACTTTTGTTTCTTTTCTTTTCTTTTCTCTCGAAAGTTTTTGAACTTCCAACTCATGCACAAGGCTTCCTCACACCCTCTTTTTTCTCTCAAAAAATTCTACGCACGCCCCACCTTCTCTTCTCTTTTAAAACAGTGCAAGACGCGTCTTATCCACGTGAGAGAATAAAGATAGGTGGTTGCACACTTGAATTCAAATTGAATTTGAATTCAAATGCAAACCAACCCATCCTTATCCACTCTGGGCGAGAGAAGAGAGGAGGCATGGGTTCTTTGTGCATGAAGAATTTATACAGAAGCTCTTTCTCGTGTAGATTAAATGGCGCACAAGATAAAGTGGGTGGTGCATGGATTAGTTGCCTATTCAAATTCAAACATCCTTTGAATTTGAATGGCCAACAAACCAATCTTTATGCAGATAAATGATGCACAAGGGAGGGCATGGGAAGGCTTCTGCATGGGAGAAAATTCATGAGAAGTTGTATCTCGTGAATTCAAATGGGCGCGATAAGTGAGGTGGCGCAGGGAGATGAGGTCAAAGTGGTTTCAACCTAATTGAGCCAACCTAATCAAAATAGGTTAGGCACAATTAGACTAAGTTAAACCTAACTTAATTAGGATTAATTAGGCTCAATAAAATTCTAATCAAATCAGGAATTGACTAAGCCAACCCCTGATCAGATCAGGGACCAAACCACCTTGGCGATTAGGTCAACACTTAACCTAATTGGGTCAAACCCAACTGAATCCAATTCAATTAGACTTGATCCAAAAATAATTACTCAATCAAATTAAGTTAATTAGTGATCAAATCACTAATTAAATTTCTCATAAATACTGAGTCCAAATCGATAGGCAATCGGGCATCAAGTCCATCGATATGAAACCCTGATCAAAAAGTCCCAAACCAGTGGGACTCTTGTCACCGGTATCCCAAAATGTGTGAAACTCATGATTAGAGAATCTGATTCTCGATCACAGAGTTTCAGACACATAGGACTCAAAGTTCACGAGCATTAGGACTCTTCACCAGCCATCATATCAGATAGGAACCTCTAATGTGTGTGACCCCGTAGGTTCGAACCTAAGCCGGTAGCACAGGAATCAATTCCTGTACTAATCGAAGTGACCATCTAGCAATGGTACCCGATGTTCGAATAGATCGAATAGTCACAATCGTAACATTCAGAATCTACGTGAATATGGTTACTGTATAATTCATCCCTTTTGACCCCTATGATAGGATGACTCAGGGTTAAACTGTCAACCCTGATTAGATCATCCGAATCGTGCTCAACTCAAACAGTCCTGTGACTCCTCACTAGGACTACCCTGGCCAAAGTTTTACTAAATTGAAACACGACTGTACACAGCTCCTGAACTGGAGTGGTCAATCCCATCTTGACACACACACCGACAAGTCAAGTACTTGACTACACCCAGCAGCCTTCCGTCACTGAATTAGAAATTCAGGTAGTCCAGTGTCTAAGTGCAGTGAGTTGCTTGCAAGTCACTGTGACGGTCACAGATCGGAGGGACAGTTATATCGATATCCCATCGGAGTAAATTTTGATAGCAGAAAAAGCTCCGAAGTTGATCACGTTCAGTGCAGATATACCCTTACATCTCACCTGTATGCCATATCAGTATCTCCACACTCCTTGGTTAAGAGGATAACCAACCCATATGGCACACAACGACCTATGCTTGATAAACGTTGTTGTCCTTGGTAACAACGTATCATTTGATCGTGAACAGGTTTAAGGACTAAATGACAAATCCTCCTTTGTCGAGTCTAAATAGTCCTAAGGACTTCACCACAACACAGGAGTTCATTAGAAGATGAAACAATTTGTGATGAAAATATCAAAATAACTTTTATTTATTTATAATTCATATATTAATACAGAAAAGAGCACAACCGTCAACAGGCTGACGATTGGCTTTGGGACACTATTCTCAACAATCTTCCACTTGGTCTAAAGCCAATCGGTGCAGTATCTAATACCCATCTTCGATTTGAAGTCGTTGAACTCCTTCACCATAATGGCTTTAGTGAATGGATCGGTCAAATTCTCCTTCCCGTCGATCTTCTGACGTCACCTCTATCCATGATTTTCAGGATGAGATGGTAACGGTGCAGAATATGCTTTGTCCACTGGTGTGCCTTCGGTTCCTTCGCCTGAGCAATGGCTCCAGAGCTGTCACGGTAGAGCAGAACTGGACCAACAAGGGAGGGTGCTACTCTGAGCTCGGTGATGAATTTTCTCAACCACACCGCTTCTTTGGCAGCATCTAATGCAGCGACATACTCTGCCTCACAAACTGAATGAGCCACAGTGTGCTGCTTGGAACTCTTCCAGCAGACAGCCCCACAATTAAGGATAAAAATAAATCCCGACACACTCTTGCTGTCATCATGATCAGACTGGAAACTGGAGTCTGTAAACTCCATAAGTCTCAAGTCCGATTCACCATGAATAAGCCACTGGTCCTTAGTATTTCTTAAATACTTCAGGATGGTTTTAACAATCTTCCAGTGATTCTTTTCTGGATCAGATTGGTATCTACTCACTACCCCTAGTGAGTATGCCACATCTGATCGTGTACATATCATGGCATACATGATAGATCCCACTGTCGAAGCATATAAAATTCTATCCATACGCTCTCTCTCTTGAGGTATTGTCGGACAATCCCTCTTTGAGAGAGAAATTTCATGGCCTATCGGTAGATAGCCTTTCTTGAAATTCTTCATGCTGAACCTCTTCAGCATAGTATCAATGTACGTGGACTGGGATAAGCCAAGCAACCTTTTAGAACTATCCCTATAGATCCTCATCTCTAGGATGTAGGAAGCTTCTCCCAGATCCTTCATGGAGAACTGTGACGATAACCAAATCTTTATTCCCTGTAATGTAGGGATATCATTCTCGATTAAGAGAATGTCATCCACATATAATACAAGAAATACCACTACTGGACCATTAGCCCACTTATAAATGCAGAGCTTTTCTCCGTTCTTAACGAAGCTATATATTTTGATCGTCCTATCAAAACGTATGTTCCAACTCCGGGATGCTTGCTTAAGTCCATAAATGGATCTCTGTAGCCTGCACACCTTAGACTCATCTATGGATGTGAACCCTTCAGGTTGTATCATATATATCTCTTCATCCAGTTCTTTGTTTAGGAAAGTTGTTTTCACATCCATCTACCAGATTTCATAGTCCAGATGGACAGCTATCGCAAGCATAATCCGAATGGATTTGAGCAATGCCACAGGAGAAAATATCTCGTCATAGTCTATACCATAACGTTGATGATATCCCTTGGCAACCAGACGGGCTTTATAGGTCTCCACCTTTTCGTCTGCGCCTCTCTTCCTCTTGAAGACCCACTTACACCCTATGACTTTTACTCCTTCGAGTGGGTCAACCAATGTCCACACATCGTTGACCTTCATGGACTCCATTTTGGATTTCATGGCCTCTAGCTATTGCTCAGAGTCAGATCTCTGCATTGCATCCATGTAGGTGATCGAATCCTCATCATTTTCATCAAGTTCGACAGGATCGCCGTCCCAGACCAAGAAACCATAGTATCTGTCCGGTTGACGTGGTACTCTACCAGACTGCCTTAAGGGTGCAGGAACAATGGGCTCTAGATCTGATCTAACCAAATTCGGTTCAAGTTCAGCAACTTGTGTCGATTTTTTCACCTGCCGAACTTCTTCAAGTTCGACCTTAGAGGCAACAGTCCCTTCATCAAGAAACTTCTTTTCCAAAAAAATTGCCTTAAGGCTGACAAACATCTTTTGCTCATCAGCTAGGTAGAAATAATACCCTTTGATCTCTTTTGGGTATCCTATGAAATAACACTTGTCAGACCTAGGTCTAAGCTTGTCCGTAATTAAATGTTTAACATAAGCCGGACACTCTCAAATCTTAAGGTGCGAGAGTACTGGCTTACATCCTATCCATATCTCATATGGTGTTTTAGTTACAAACTTACTCGAAATCCTATTTAGAAGGTAACAACCCGATTCGAGCGCATATCCCCAGAGGGAGATCAGCAGACCAGCAAATCCCATCATGGATCGAACCATGTCCAACAAGATCCGATTTCTCCTTTCAGACACACCATTATGCTATAGTGTTCCAAGAGGAGTCTACTAAGAGAGAATCCCATTCTCCCCAAAATATGTCAGAAATTCATTGGAAAGGTATTCACCTCCTCGATCAGATCGAAGAGTTTTAATACACTTCTCAGTTTGTTTTTCTATCTCATTTCGAAATAGTTTGAACATTTCAAACGACTCCGACTTATGCTTCATTAAGTAGACATACCCATACCTCGATAGCTCATCTGTGAAGGTTATGAAGTAGAAATATTCACCTCTTGCACTTGAGCTCATGGGTCCACATACATCAGAATGTATCAGACCCAAGAGTTCACTAACTCGCTCACCTTTTTCAGTAAAAGGTGACTTGATCATCTTCCCAATAAGATAGGACTCACAGGTTGGAAGTGATTCACAATCACTAACTTCAAGAATTTCTTCTTGAGCCAATATGTTTATCCTGTTCTTATTGATATGACCTAGTCTACAGTGCCAAAGGTAGACTTCTGACACATTATCCATTCTAGGGCATTTACCGGAGGCTTGAACCACATTAACAAGCTGTGATAGTAAGTAAATTCTATTATTTAGTTGTCCAACAAACATTATAACACCATTCAAAATGATATTGTAAATATTTTTTTTTATTAAAAATTTATAACTGTACATGCTCAAAAGGTCTACAGAAATAATATTTAATAAAAAACTTGGACAATAGTGACATTCACTCAGAATTACATTACGAGAATTGATTACAAGGTTCATGATTCCTAAAGCTAGAACTGGAACTTTGCTTTCATCTCCAACGTTCAGGAACCTCTCGACTTCATCAAATCTCCTACTGACCTGCAGACCCTGCATCGAATTACAGATATGATAAGGGCTTCCAGTATCCAATACCCAGGCAGTAGTATCACAAATGAAAAAGTTGCAAGGTGTTATTATATAATTACCTTGCTCTTTCTTCGGCCCGTTCGGATCTAGGGAGGAAATGTATAGAGGACAGTTCCTCTTCCAATGCCCCTGCTTCTTGCAAAAGAAGCACTTCGCCTGACTCTGGTCGGGCTTGCGCTTCTTGGTCTGACCCTATGCAGACATCCCAGCATGCGGCTGCACCTTCTTGTTCTTCTTCTTCTTATTCTTCTTTCCTTTTTTAAAGGGTCAACGATAAGAAGAAGACCCTCCCACAACATTCACCGACTCCTTATGGAGCTGGTGGTCCTTCTCAAAGTTCTGCAGCAACCCCAACAAGCCATGGTAGTTCACTGCAGGCTTTTTCATCCGAAAATAAGTAAGGAAGGGGAGGAAGGACTTAGGCAAAGAATTAAGGATCGCATCCTTACCGAGCTGCTCGTGCAAGAGAAAGCCTAGTTTACTTAGGCACTCAATCATTTCGATCATATACAGTATATGATCAGTGACTGAGGCCCCATCCCTCATCCGAGCATTGAAAATGGCACAACTAGTTTTGTGCCTTTCAACGTCGTCAGACGTGCCAAAAGAGTCGTTCAACATTTGAAGCATCTCCTGTGGCTGGGCGTTCTCGAACCTGTGGCTGAACTCATCATTCATTGCCGCCAGTATTATACACCGAACGGTGGTGCGATCGTTGAGCCACTTCTGGTAAGTATCTCAGACCGCTCCTCTAGCATTCAGGGCTGGCTCCTCAGGTGTCGGATCCGTTACTACATAAAGGATCCATTCATGCTCAAGGATGATTTTTAATTTTCAATACCAGCTATCAAAATTAGATCCCATGAGCTTGTCATTATCTAATAATGACCGAAGCGATAGGGTAGTAGCCATAGCTGCATAAAGAAAAACTAGACCTTTATTAGTATATAAATTATTAATACTAAAGATTTGGACTTTAGTCTAAAGTTTCTCCCGATATTTTTATGAACTGGTAGCCTCAACCTCCAATTTGATGAATTACTTTAATTCCTTAGTGGGTACTAGAATCCACACAGACTACACACGAGTCCAACTTTGGTTGGTCAACCCATGTACATCTATAGGTAGGTTCATAACCAGTTGTTTCTCTAAACAACTTCTAGTAATTTATTTTGCCCCAGAATCTAATTAGTAGGCTTTGGCCTCCACTGAAAAGATCTAGTTAGGTCCAACCATTAACATGACTTGATTTGGTGAATCGGACCAATAAATGATCAGGCCCGACTTTGGCCGGCCAACCTGACCACCATCAAAAAGACTCAACCAAATGATCATATTATGAATGATAATTCTATTAGTCAATAAGCACCAGGCCTTTGGGCCTCCAGTGATTATTAAACTAATGGACTCATTATCACTCACTTAATGGGAGGCTATGACTTAGTTATCAGTATAACTTAATCACTTTTAGGGACCTAATAATTTTTGAGGATTTTATTAAAAGATAGAAGAGAAAAAATTAACCAGCCAATTTCAATCCTCACACTGACTTCACCAAGTCAGATTAAAAAGGATTTAATTAAAGCCGGCATTAGGAGCACCTAAATCAGTCACACTGATTTACCTAATGACATGGGTGAGTCCTAATCACCAAGTGATCTAATCAAAACCTAACTCACCAGGTTAGCTAGGTAAGTGAGATCAGTGGTGAGGATATGCCATTAACTCGTCAGAGATCGAATCAATGCGAGTAGCTCCCACTTAAAAATCACTGGTCAAACTGCCAAACTTACCTTAGACACCAACCGGTTCATTAGTTTTAATTTGATCAACTTAGTAAATAGGGTTCCACTGCGTAGCCATGAATTAAGTCCATCTTGGTCTAGTTAAAGACATGGACCCATTCAACTATAACTATTGGAGTTGAGTCTAGAGTGTCCTTGACCTAATCTAATTCAACTTTTGATTAGATTTGACCAATTACTCTAATTTAGTATATTTCTTTAAGCTAACCTTAGGTCTAACCCAATTATAGATCTAATCCATCTAACCTATTGACCCACAAGTTTATGCAATTGTCTTAGGTCTTAATTCACAATTCTAGACCAACTAGACAATACTTAATTCTTTTAATTAAGTATTTGGGCTAATGGGTCAGGATTTGATATTTCAAAAATAATTTTCAAATTTGAAAGGTTTTATTTTTGTTCACCAAATGTGTTGACTCATTTCACAAACGGATCAGCACATTTCATAAACAGCAATCCTATTGCTAATTACATAATAGAAAATAACTCAATCAAAATAAATCATGAATATTCCTTTAGATCTAATCTAACACATTCATGATAAATTTTACAATTGAACTTTTACAATAAAATCCTTTCGTTGCTTCATCGACATGGGATATAATCGCATCGGCACCCCTACCGCCATAGGAGAACCCCATCAAATGGGAGGAGAGGGCCTTTAAACCCTTCTTTTCTCCTATGACCGGACGACCATGGCAACCAACCCAATTAGACTACTTACTACTTGGATCAAGTATATCTAAATATATCAATTTTAAAATTTAAATTTCAAATTTTGAATTTTGAATTTCAAATTTCAAACAAATTTTAAATTTCAAATTTCAAATTTTTTAATTTCAAATTTTGAATTTTAAATTTTGAATTTCAAATTTGAAATTTCAAACAAATTTTAAATTTCAAATTTTGAATTTTAAATTTTTGAATTTTAAATTTCAAATTTCAAATTTTAAATTTTGAATTTCAAATTTTTGAATTTTAAATTTCGAACAAAATTCAAATTTTGAATTTTAAATTTCAAATTTAAACTTTTAGATTACTACTTAATCTATGCTTGCAAATGTATATCATATTTTAAAACCCACTCTGATACCATTTGTGAGATTTTCAGTGCAGGGGTAAAATGGTAATTTTAAAACTTTTTTAAAATTATAATTTTATAATAAAAATTATTAATTAATCTAATTAATTAATATGTATTAATCCTACACAAAGATCTAAATATGATATATATAGTATGTATTTAAATTTAAAATTTTAAATTTCTACAGTAAACCTTTTACTGTTATGTGTTCAGAACACATTACCTTTGTACAGATAGTTGATCGCCGCAATCTGATCACCATTGGAAAGGTCCGATCATCGCAATAGAGCCACATAGTATGTCTGGTCTTCGTGGATTATCCACACGAAGCTCCCGATCTGATCGGCTCCTCACGCATGCTAGTTCGTCGCAGAATCCTTTCGACGGCCGATGCTGATCGAACTCCTTCGATCGATATCTGCCGACTCCTCAAATATTTGAATCATCAGCAAAGGTGCTTGAGAGATTGATGAAGCTCTCCTAAAGTTTGGTGACTCACGATACTCGTAGCTCACCTTCTCACTTCCCGAATCCCAGGCAGAAACCCTAGGGTACTCACTGAAAACCCTGCGCCCACTTTTGTTTCTTTATTTTTCTTTTCTCTCGAAAATTTTTGAACTTCCAACTCATGCACAAGGCTTCCTCACGCCCTCTTTTTTCTCTCAGAAAAATTCTACGCACGCCCCACCTTCTCTTCTCTTTTAAAACAGTGCAAGACGCATCTTATCCGCGTGAGAGGATAAAGATAGGTGGTTGCACACTTGAATTCAAATCGAATTTGAATTCAAATGCAAACCAACCATCCTTATCCACTCTAGGTGAGAGAAGAGAGGAGGCGTGGGTTCTTTGTGTATGGAGAATTTACACGAGAAACTCTTTCTCGTGTAGATTAAATGGCGCACAAGATAAGGTAGGTGGTGCATGGATTAGTTGCCCATTCAAATTCAAACATCCTTTGAATTTGAATGGCCAACAAACCAATCCTTATCCAGATAAATGGTGCACAAGGGAGGGCATGGGAAGGCTTCTGTGTGGGAGAAAATTCATGAGAAGTTGTTTCTTGTGAATTCAAATGGGCATAGATAAGTGAGGTGGCACAGGGAGATGAGGTCAAAGTGGTTTCAACCTAATTGAGCCAACCTAATCAAAATAGGTTAAGAACAATTAGACTAAGTTAAACCCAACTTAATTAGGCTTAATTAGGCTCAATAAAATCCTAATCAAATCAAAAATTGACTAAGCCCAACTCCTGATCAGATCAGGGACCAAACCACCTTGGCGATTAGGTCAACACTTAATCTAATCGGATCAAACCCAACTGAATCCAATTCAATTGGACTTGATCCAAAAATAATTACTCAATCAAATTGAGTTAATTAGTGATTAAATATAATTAAACCTCTCATAAATACTAAGTCCAAATTCGATGGCAATCAGGCATCAGAGTCCATCGATATGAAACCCTGATCAAAAAGTTTCAAACCAGTGGGACTCTTGACCCCAGTACCCAAAATATGTGGAACTCATGATTAGAGAATCTTGATTCTCGATCATAGAGTTCCAGACATGTAGAACTCAAAGTCCACGAGCATTAGGACTCTTCACCAGCCATTAGATCAAATAGGAACCTCTAATGTGTGTAACCCCACAGGTTCGAACCTAAGTCGGTAGCACAGAAACCAATTCCTGTACTAATCAAGTGACCATCTAGCAAAGGTATCCGATGTCGGGATAGATTGAATAGTCTCAATCGCAACATTCAGAACCTACGTGAATATGGTTACTATATAATTCATCCTTTTTGACCCCTGTGTATAGGATGACTCAGGGTTAAACTATCAACCCTGATTAGATCATCCGAATCGTGCTCAACTCAAACAGTCCTGTGACTCCTCACTAGGACTACTCTGGCCAAGGTTTTGCTAAATTAAAATATGACTGTACACAGCTCCTGAACTGGAGTGGTCAATTCCATCTTGACACACGCACCGACAAGTCAAGTACTTGACTACACCCAGCAGCCTTCCGTCACTGAATTAAAAATTCAGGTAGTCCAGTGCCTAAGTATAGTGAGTTGCTTGCAAGTCATCGTGGCAGTCTCAGATCGGAGGAACAGTTATACCCATATTCCATTAGAGTAAATCTTGACAGCAGAAAAAGCTCCAGAGTCGGTCATGTTCAGTGCAGATGTACCCTTACATCTCATCTGTATGCCATACCAGTATCTCCATACTCCTTGATTAAGAGGACAACCAACCCAATGCAACAAGACCTAGCTGATAAACGTTTTTTGTAAAACGTATCATTTGGTCGCAAACAGGTTAAAAAAAGACAAATCCTCTTTATCAAGTCTAAATAGTCCTAAGGACTTCACCACAACACAGGAGTTCATTAGAAGATGAAATAATTTGTGATGAAAATACCAAAATAATTTTATTTATTTATAACTCATATATTAATACAAAAAGAGTACAACCGTCAACAGGCTGACGATTGGCTTTGGGATACTATTCCCAACATACCTAATATATGGTGAAGTTTGAAGAATTATCTAGATATACTTCAACATTGATAGTCGAAGAGGGTATTCGACTAAAAAATTTGAAAATAGACTTAGAGGTCGAATCTAGTAGCTAGTGACTACATTTGAATTACCTACCTATAAGTAGATTGTTAACAAAGCCCTGTTAATAAAGAAAGAACTTGATGATGCTAAAATTATAAAAGAAAAAAATTTGAAGAAAAGAGGCTGACCAAATGATTCTTTGAGTCAAAATTTTGGACTTCGAGTCAAAGAGCAAGAAATTGAGCTTCACTGTGGAAGGCAAAGAATAATCTCAAGATGGCATTAAATTTTATCGATGTGGTGGACCTCATTATCTAAGAGACTGTAAATAATTCAATGGAAGTTATTTCACATGTGGTCAGCTGAGCCACAAGATAGCAGTTTGGTCCAATATGAAGGAATAACAGATCGACAAGAAATTCTAGCAAACCAGGTACCCCAATATGCATAGCAGAAGCCTCGGACTTAGGGTCAGGTCTACACACTTACTCAATAGGGCGATAAAGTTTTGATTAGGTGGTGGCAAGTATGCAGGTCCATATGAGATCTCAAGTAAGGTAAATAGCATTATCACCAATTCTTTTGAATGTGCATAGTTCATTTTGCATGTCGATATGGATAAAGTATATTGGACTTTAAGTTTGTAATGAAATTTAGAAATTTATTGGATTTTCTCATATGAATTTGACCTATGGAGAGTACTTGATGTAGAAGATAGTTGGAATAGACTAAAAGTTAGAGAGACTAGACTTTTCCTTATTAACAATTTAATAGACCAATCAAGTAGAAAAGAGATGCAAAGCTCGAAGGTGTAGGGCTGAAACTGGATCAGATATGGATCGAATACCAGCATATCCATATCTATATTTGTTTTGTCTGATGAATACAAATACGGATATGAATATTATTCAGATGCAAGAATTCATATCCATATTTATTTTAAATGATATGGATACAATTTGGATACTAAAAGTATGGATATAATTATGGATATAATTTAAATAATTAAATTTTATGACTATAAAATTAAAGATATTAGTGAATAGATGATAAATCAAGTTAACAAGATGTTTATATGTTTGTATATTTTTCTTAAAAATTAATAAATATGTATAAAATTTATAGAATTACATGTAGATTCAAATATTCAGATATGGATCGAATAGTTATTTATCTATATCCATATTTATTTTTTTTTGATAAATATGGATACGAATATAGATATTAGTCAGATCCTTAAATTTTTATCCATATTTAGATTGATTCAAATATGAAAATAGATCCAGACGGATAATATCCATACCACTTTCACCCCTATGAAGGTAAGCTAAGGAGTTGTTCCCTTGTTTGTTTGAAACTTTGGATATACTAATTTTGAGGATAAAATTATTTTAAAGGAGAGAGAATATATGGGTTCGGTCCATTGATCGGCAAGCCCAAGATTTTTCTTATTTTTGCATGAAGTTTAAAGCACTTGGTACAAAGAAAGGAAGTTCACATGTTGTGCACATAAGAGAGGAAAGGATGACTCCCAATGGGAGTCTTCCTCTTCTCCGATTCTAGCTGGAAAAAGGACCCTAGGACAGCCAAATCCTAAGATTTTTTTATTATAAAAGGGCTCCTCCTCCCTCTAACATTCTCACCCCAAATCCCATCTACCGTTGGTAAGAAATTTTCGAGCTATTTACGAGCCTCTATGGAGGAATCCTTGGGATCTTTCTGACGAACTAGGTGTGAAACCTCACTGGCGATGGAGGTAAGGTTTCCAAACCTTTCACCTTTCTTTTTACTGAGTTTAGGCTACCATTGTTAGATGTATACCTTAGAAGGTAGATTGGCCGACACTTGTAAAACTTTTTTAGGATATAATTTGTATAATTGATTTTATATTAATAAAATTTAAACTTTTATCCATTCACATTTGATTTATTGTGTTTGTGAATCGTCCATTAGGTTCATGGATATGATAACATATATATATTCTCAAGAGTTGAAATTTAAGATATTTATTATTATTAGTTAATAACTCATAAATTACTTCGGATCGTCGGATCTTCACGATGATGGTGATTGATCCAGAAAGATTGGTGCATGATCGCTTCCTTCAGGTAGATGAGTCTTGAATCTATGATATAAAGACACCAGAGCGAAAGTGCAAGTGCTTATTATGAACAACAGCACTGAGCATGACCAATCTCGAGTAGTCACGAGGATATCTATCTTCTCGTCAGTGACTTACTCATGACTGTAGTAGTGTGTTTAGTTCTTTGATCTAAGATGCATCGATAATTCACTTTGAGGGTACTGTAGTTTGACTACACCATAACTCGATCTCCTAGCCATATAGAGTCTTGAGGTTTATGTTGGTTGCAATATGTTCAATGTAGAAATTAGATTGCTCCAAGATAGGATCTATCAACTTCGGTAGAAGAGTAGTCATATGTAGATCATGAGATTGAATCCTAAAGTCCATAACCATAACAGTATGAATGATGGAAAGATGTTTTCATAAAGCTTCACATTGGACTCAAATCAATTAATTCTAATTTATAGCAGGGATAAGATTTGATGAGTTATCCTTAACCTCTACTCTATCGGGACTTGTAATAGAAGAATCGAATCACACGATAACTGTATCTAGGTTGATCTCTTCAGTTCTATTGGCTTGCCACTATATATTGTCAGATATCACTGATGAATTGTGAGAGCTTACTAGGATCATTCTTGATCGATAATCCTTGATAGATGTGAGTTGAAATTATTCTAACCCATTGAAAGGAGTTTCAATGATACTATGATAGAGATCATGATATATCTTACTATCAAATAGAATTAAACTTATGGGGTCACACAATAAGAGATTTAATCTTGGATTGATCAATTGGACTTGTGAAGTCACAATTAGATTAGGATTTGATAAAATTCTATTGGGTTTAAGTGCACCATGCTAGCATATGGTTAAACTCAATTTCTTCTTTGGACTTGATTTCTTATTGGATAAGATTTATATCAAGTCAATTACCTTATTCTAAACCTAATCTATTTGGGTCTAGAGAGGCACCACATTGGGCACCCCAATAAGATTGGGTCAAGCCAAATAGTTGGCTTATTTTCTCTTTTTCTCCCTTGACTTGGCGTAGATTTTATGGAAGGGGTGCATGCCACCTTTGGATGAGATCAAGAGGGGCACATGCCTTGGCATGTTCCAGGTGCGCTTACCACTAGAATCCATGTGGAGGAATGAGAGGGGCACAAGCCTCTCTCTAGTTTCAGTATGAGGAGGAGGGAGAGAGGGCACATGCCCCCTCTCTCTCTTGCTTGGATGAGGATTAGTGGGTGCCAACAGTATGAGGAGGAGGGAGAGAGGGCACACGTCCCCCCTCTCTCTTGCTTGGATGAGGACAAGTGGCTGTCAAGTGTTGGCACCCACTCTACTTACCTTTTTGGGAGGGATCACATTTCTTTTAGATCTAATTTTCTTGGAAAGAAAATCAGATTAAATGGAATGTGTTGTTATGAGATAACAACTAGCCATTTATCCCGATTGGTTTGAATTTTGAATTCAAACCAAAGGGGTCTATTTATAAGCAGTCTTTTAGGATTTTGCTAAGTGATAAAAAATCAAATTTTCTAGAGTCTTCTCCCTATGTCCATGCCTCCTCACCCTCTCCACTTTGTCCAATGCCCAAAAAGTTGGGCATCCCCATATTCATACATGCTTAAGGTTGTTAGGCAAATTCCTCTTGTGTCAAGAACTTCTCAAAGGTTGAGATTGTGAGGTAAATCATGGGTTGATCTAGGATCCAGAAAGGCTCGCCAGAAGGATGATCCAAGATTGATCCCGATGGATACCTACAGAGGTCAGGCATATACACGGCTCATTAGTGAACCTTCTTCAGATCCACGATAATCGGATTGCGGCATTCATCTACTTGCACAAGGTGATAAATAGTTTATCACAATATTTTGCTTGCTGATTTTGCTTTACGTTCTGATTTAGATCTATATATCGAATGTTGGATTGATTAAAATTTTTAAAATCCACTACCTCTAGCTCTGATCAATCCGATATACACATCGATCCTTTAACTGGTATCAGAGCCAGGTTCGTGTGATCATAGATCTAAATCAGATCTTATTTAGATGAGATCTAAAGTTATTTGTAGATCTAAAAGGAGTTTTAGATTAAATCAATATGTTTAAGATTAGATCTAATTCATAGTTGATTTATGTATGCATATTTGATATATAGATCTAGTTTAGCATATGAGATATGTAGATTGAATCATACATATGTGATATGTTAATTTAATTTGCTATCTTAGTAGCCTAGTACTCAGAATGAGTGCATCACCATGGCTGTCCGGTCATAAGAGAAAACAAAAATTAAAGTCTCTCTCTTGTCCAATCGATGGATTCTCTTATGATGTGTAGGGGTGCCACTTGTGATATCACATAAAGAAGAATAGCGAAAAGAAGATTTTTAATGCATGTTTAAGTTGTTTAGATCTAAAAATCATTTTCATAACTAAAAAAGAACTTTAATGATGCATACATATTTTTGAAACATTAAAATCCGTGGCTGGCACATATACTGAGTCGATTCGGTCCTTATTGAGTCGACTCAGGACCCTGGTGAGTCGGTTCAGTTTGCTAATGAGCCGACTCAGTTCTGTAGGCTGAGAGTTATAGGGTTCTATTCGTCACAGATGAGTCAGCTTAGTCTCAGAGTTGAGTTGACTCACTGTGATGAGTCGAATCGATCTAAGGTGAGTCGACTCATTTCTTTGGACAGATTATTTGTATGAGATACAAAATGAAATATAGTTTAGATCTAAAATTATTTTGACATCTAAACTAAATCTATGTTCATAATGTACTTAATTGAGAATTAAGATATAAAATTAAGAGATCTAAAATTGAGAATTTAAGATCAAATTATTTCATTACATAAAATATGGGGTTATGGGTGTGGGTAGCTCAATTAGGTCTAGTTTGAGCAGTTGATCAAATCGAATTAAAAGTTGATTAGGACTGGATCAAGTATGCTCATGACCAATCCAATAGTTGTAGATTGATCAGATCGATTAATAGTCATATGTTGTCGATCAAATGTAAGACCTAATTTGGCTCACTGGTTTGAGCCCAAATCTAGGCTGATCTATTCAATTCATATTGATCAATTGGTATCTAAGGCAAGTCTAGATCATGATTTTTAATTGGGATTATACTTATCTAGCCATGACAAATGGCGTCTAAGGCAAGCATCTGCAACCCTCCCAATGATCACACTTACCTAGCCAACTTGGGATTGAGTTTTGAATTAGATTGCCTTATGATTTGAGCTAGCCTATGCCACTAGGTTAGTCATAGTCTTTATGACTAATTAAGGATGAGACCTAAATTCAAATCTTTCTATAAAATATTAAGTCTAGCAGTCTTTCATTGTTGTAGTTATGCGGGCCTTTTGGATGTTGACTATTCTCGATTGGATACAGTAGTTTGGTTGCATCAAGAAATATGCTATCATGCTATAGGCATGAGATGCTGTGGGGTGAAGATGGGGTTGGGTTCAATATTTTGGATACGGTGACGGTCCCAATGATGGCTCCATTTCATGTAAATAGTGGGTCTGACTTAACTAAGGAGTGAGACAATACTCTGAGCACGGTGAGACTTTACAAATTAGAGATCGAACTTGGCTACAACAAGTTTGGAGAAATATTGAACAAGAGTTGTCCATTCATCGGCTGACCCATCATGAATAACTATTAGGTGAGGTGGTGAGTAAATCGATGAGATCGTAGCACCCACTAAAATCCTTAATCGTGGAGGTTTTGTTTCTCTATCCAGAGAGTGTGGGGATCCAGTTAAAATAGTGGAAGCCCAAATTTATTTTTAAAATAAAATTTTTAAAATAAATTAGTTAAGTCAATTATAAAATTTAATTCGAATCTTTCACTCTCTACAGGAAATATCTGCTTCCAATCTCTTAGCCAGAATCCTAGAGACCAATAGGTTGATCGGACTGAACTTTAAGGATTGGCTCCAGAATTTGAAGATTATCTTGAATTTTAAAAAAATTGGCTATGTACTTGACCATGACCTTGCCTCTCTTCCAGTCCATCCGACTGCTAATCAGAGAGCATCTCATGACAAGTGGTTGGATGATGACAATAAAGTTACGTGTTGTGTGTTGGCCTCGATATCAAATGAATTGCAGCACCAACAGAAGACATAAAGATTACCAAAAAAAATTTGACTCACCTGCAAGAGTTGTATGGTGAGCAGAGCCACGCAGCTCGCTACAAAGTATCCAAATGACTATTCAAGGTGAAGATGCGTGATGGGCAGTCAGTCCACGAGCATTGTCTGATAATGATCAAGAACCTAGAGGAGCTTGAAAAGCTCGAGATGTCGATGGATAAGGAGTTGCAGATTGATCTCATTCTGCAGTCTCTTACAGATTCATATGGATAGTTTATTGTAAACTTTCACATAAATAAGATCCAGTGCACCATTTATGAGTTGGTCAATATACTAGTCACAACTAAGAAAATCTTGAAAAGTTTAAGGAGCTCTATACTTGTTGTGGAGCAGACTTCTTCCAAATAAAAGTCGACTGAAAATAAGAAAATATCTGTGAAGAAATAAAAGGTGAAGAGTAAGAAGAAGAAGAAGAAGGTGGTTTTGAAGAAGAAGGCCATGGAGAAAGAAAAATATTTTCATTGCGACACTGACGGCCACTGGAAATAGAACTGCCCTGCTTACATGATGAGTTTGAATAACAAGAGGGAAGGTGGACCTTCTAAAGGTATGCTTGTTATGGAAACAAACCTAATGATTTCTTCTACATCCAGTTGGGTGATTGACTCTGGATCTAGTGCTCATCTATATACTTCTTTGCAAGATCTTGAGGTTAGCAGAAAGTTGAGGGAAGGTAATATGATCTTAGGTGTCGAGAATGGAGCAAAGGTTACTGTTGTGGCTATGGGACATACCCTCTTCGACTACCATCAGAAAATATTTTATTTTTGAGAGACTGTTACTTTGTACCTGTTGGAGTAGGAATCTTATTTTTATCTCTTGCTTAATGCAAGATGACTATGTAATAAGTTTTTAAAAGGCCACTATAATATATTTCTTGAAAATAATAAAATTGAAAGTGGGTTCCTTATTAATGGTCTCTTTCAATTATATGTTGATGTATCTATGAATTATATCGAGCAAAATATAAATACCATAGGATCTAAACAATCTAGAGATAACGTTAACCAAAAGTACTTGTGGCATCTAAGGCTAGGTCATAATGGAAAAGATAGGATTAACAGATTGAAAAAAATTGGACTATTGGATCTGTTGGCTTTCGAGTCATATTCGGTCTGTAAATCATGCCTTCAAGAAAAAATATTCAAGGTATCCTTTATAGGACATGAGAAAAGGACCATAAAGATACTAGCTCTGGTACATTCAGATATGTGCCCAATCGATGTGCCGGTCAGAGGAGCTTATCTTTACTTCATAACCTTTATCGATGATTTTTTATCATATGGGTATGTGTATCTTATGCAATAGTCTGAGACCTTTGAAAAGTTCAAAGAATTTAGAAATGAAGTGGAGAAATAAACTAGAAAGTCCTTAAGGTTCTTTGATCAGATCGAGGAGGAGAATACCTTAGTGAAAAATTTTTATGTTATCTCAAAGAATATGGCATAATCTCATAGTGGATTTTGCTTAGAACACCTCAACTTAACGAATTTAGAACGAAAAAATTAGACCCTATTAGATGGTTCGATCCATGATGAGCTTCACAAAACTTCCTATTTTTCTTTGGGACATAGCCTGCTGACCGTAATTTATGTATTGAATAGGGTTCCTTCTAAAATCATTCCTACCATACTGTATGAGATATGATATGATAAGAAATCAAGTCTGAGTCATCTCAAGATTTTGGGTTGTCCGACCCACGACAAATGACCATAGGCAGATAAGTCAGAAATTAGGTCCCTTAGAGCTCATTTTATTGGATATCCTAAGGAGTCTTTAGGATATTATTTCTATCTTTCAAAAGATCATAATGTGATTGTGAGTTGACATAAATTATTCTTGAAAAATAGTTTATTCAAGATGGAGTATAGCAAGACAGATTAGGCTCGAGGAGAAAGTCTCTGAAGAGAAACGAGCCTCGGAACCTATGAAATCAACTTAGTTAGAGCCAGTCCAAGCACCTCCTCCTCCACCTTGTAAGTCTAGTAGGGTTTTCCATCCTCCTAAGAGGTACTTGGGTATTATCTCAGAGGATGTAGATAAAATATTCCTCACAGAAAATGAGGTACATGGAGATGACCCCAAAACCTATAGCAAGACAATATCAGATATCACTCCGAGAAATGGTTAAAGATAATGAAGTCAGAAATTGACTCAATGCACTAAAATCAAGTCTAGATCTTAGTGGATTCATCTAAAGGTAATATACCTATTGGGTGTCAATGGATCTATAAGAGAAAGATTGGTATAGATAGAAAGGTATAGACTTTTAAAGCTAGGCTCATGGCAGAAGGATATAATTAACACGAAGGCATTGACTATCAGATACCTTCTCACTTGTAGCCATGTTTAAGTCCATCTGCATATTACTTGCTGTTGTAGTATATTTTGACTATGAAATATGAAAATGGATGTGTAAATGATATTTTTGAATAGATATCTTGAGAAAAATATCTATATAAATAATCACTTGGTTTCACTTTTAATGATGGTGATCACAAGGTTTGCAAACTGCAAAGTCTATTTATGGACTCAAGCAAGCATCTTGGAGTTGGAATACTCATTTCAATGATGTAATCAAATCATTTGGTTTCATCAAGAATGATGTGGAATCATGTGTATTCAAAAAGGTCAGTGGAAGTATTATCACTTTCTTCATATTGTACGTGGATGACATCCTTCTAATTGGAAATGATATTTTCATGTTAACCTCGATCAAACTTTGGTTGTCCAAAAATTTTTTATGAAAGACCTAGGAGAGGCATCCTTTATTTTGAGGATTAAGGTCTATAAAGATAGATCTAGAAGGATACTAAGATTATCAAGAAGATGTACATTGAGGAGATATTAAAGAGGTTCAGCATAGAGAACTCAAGAGGGGTCTAGTACCCTTCAGACATAGTATCCATCTCTCCAAGAAAATATGCCCCAACACATCAGAAGAGATAGAATGCATGAGCAAAATTTTTTATGCTTCGGCTATAGGGAGTCTCATGTATGCCATGCTTTGTACACGGCCTGATATCGCTCATGCTATGTGTCACAAGTAGATATCAGTCGAATCCAGGTGAAGAGCACTGGACTTCTGTGAAATATATCCTTAAGTACATAAGAAGGACTAAGGATATATTTTTGATCTTTGGTAATGAAGATTTGAGGGTGCAGGGATATACTGATTCAAACTTTATATCTGATATTGATGATCAAAAGTCAACATCAATAGTATTTTCTTGTACAATGGTGGTGCTGTGAGCTAAAAGAGTTTCAAGTAGACTATTATTGCAGATTTCATCATGAAAGCAGAGTATATCGCCGCATCGAAAGCTATGAAGGAGGTATTCTGATTCAAGAAGTTTTTGCTAAGCTCGATGTGATGCTATCAGATGCCATTTCACTCTATTACGATAACAACGGTGCCATAGTCTTGCTAAGGACCGAGGTCTCACTAAAATCTAAACAGATCAAGCGTGGTTCCATCTCATCCACGATTATCTCGAAAAGGGATACATCGAGGTGAAGAGAGTCGACTCCATGGATAACGTGGTTGATCCACTGACAAGCAATTGAGCCAGCAAAAGTTTGAAGCCCACCTTGAGAAAATTGGATTTAGAGTTGTAACCAATTGTTTTTGTGCAAGCGGGTGTTTGTTAGATATATCCTCTAAAAGTCAGATTGACCAACACTTGTAAACTTTCTTAGAGAATAATTTATATAATTATTTTTTATATTAATAAAATTTGAGTTTTTTATCCATTCACATCTGGACTTATTGTGTCTGTGAATCGTCCATTAGGTTAATGGGTATGATAAATATATTCTCAAGAGTTGAGAATTTGAAATATGTGTTATTATTAGTTAACTCATAAATTACTTTCGATCATAGAATCATCATGGAGTGGTGATTGATCCAGAGAGATTGGTACATGATCGCTTCTTTTGGATAGATGAGTCTTGAATCTATGGTATAGAGATATGGGAGCAAAAGTGTAAGTGCTTGTTATGAACAAAGATACTGAGTATGACCAATCCTGAGAGTCACAAAAATATCTATCTTTTCATCAGTGACTTACTCATAGCTGTAGTGGTGTATTTAGTTCTCTGACCTGAGGTGCATTGGTAGTTTACCTTGAGGGTTCTGTAGTTTGACTACACCATAATTTAGTCTCCTAACCATATGGAGTTGGTGTATGTTAGCTACAATATGTTCATTGAGAAATTAAATTATACCAAAATGAGATCTATCAACCTCGATAGAAGAGTAGTCCTATGTAAATTATGAGATTGAGTCCTAAAGTCCATGACCATAGCAGTGTGAATGATGGAAAGGTATTTCCATAAGATTTTACATCAGACTCAAATCGATTGATTTTAACGTAGGACAGGGATAAAGTTTGAAAGTTATCTTTGACCTCTATTTGTCGGACTCATGATAGAAAAATTAAATACACAGTACCTGCACCTAGAGGTTATCTCTTCAATTCTTCTGGCTTGCCACTATATATTACTAGATGTCACTGATGGATTGTGAGAGCTTATTAGGATCATTCTAGATCGATGATCCTTGATGGGTGTGAGTTGAAATTATTCCAACCTATTGAAAGGAGTTTCAATGATACTATGATGGAGATCATGATATATCTTACTACCAGACAGAATTGAACCTTTGGGTCACACAATAAGGGATTTAATTTTGGATTGGCCAATTGGACTTGTGAATTCACAATTAGATTAGGATTTGGTGAAATCCTATTGAGTTTAGGTGCACCATGCTAGCACATGGTTAAATCAATTTTTTCTTTGGACTTGATTCCTTATTAGATAAGATTTATATCAAGTCAATTACCTTATTCCTAACCTAATCTATTTGGATCTAGAGGGGCACCACATTGGGTGCCTCAATAGGAGTGGGTCAAACCAATTAGTTGGCTCATTTCCTCTTTTTCTCTCTTGACTTGGTATAGATTTTAAGGGGTGCATGCCACCTCTGGATGAGATCAAGAGGGGCACACGCTTTGGCATGTTCCAAGTATGCTCACCACTGAAATCCATGCAGAGGAATGAGAGGGGCACACACCCCTCTCTGGTTTCAGCATGAGGTGGAGGGAGAGAGGGCACATGCCCCCTCTCTCTCTTACTTGGATGAGGACAAGTGGTGCCAAGTGTTGGCACCCACTCTACTTACCTTTTTGGGAGGGATCACATTCCTTTTAGATCTATTTTTTTGGGAAAAAAATTAGATTAAATGGAATATATTGTTATGAGATAACAACTAGCCATTTATCCCGATTGATTTGAATTTTGAATTCAAATCAAAGGGGTCTATTTATAGGCAGCCCTTCAGTGCTTGCCAAGTGATAGAAAATTAGATTTTCTAGAGTCTTCTCCCTATGTCCACACCTTCTTACCCTCTCCACTTTGTCCAATGCCTAAAGAGTTGTGCATCCCCATATTCATATATGCCTAAGGTTGTTAGGCAAGTTCCTCTTGTGCCAAGAACTTCTTAAAGGTTGAGATCGCGATGTAGATCAAGGGTTGATTTAGGATCCAAAAAGGCTCGCAAGAAGGACGATCCAAGATTGATCTCGATGGATATCTATAGAAGCTGGGTACGTGCATGGCTCATCAGCGAACCTCCTTTAGATTCATGATAATCGGATTGCGTATTCATCTACCTGCGTAATTGATAAATGGTTTATCACAATCTTTTGTATGCTGATTTTTCTTTATGTTCTGATTTGGATCGAATGTCGGATTGATTAAAATTTTTAAAATCCACTGCCTCTAACTCTGATCGGTCTGGTTTGCACATCGATCCTTCAGCCATCACCACTCAGATTTGGTTCGACAAGCCATCGCCTTTCGCACGAACATAATTTCCCCTATTTCATGCTTCCTCTCCCTTGTTTTGCTTCACCGACCACTGCTGGCCATGGCCGTGGTCGAGGTCGTTATGGTCACCACCATCGAATGTTGCTATGGATGACTAGTCACTGGCCCTTTGTTGTTGTGATAGAGAGGAAGGGAGTTAAGAAGGGGAAAGTCCCTATTTTGAAAAAAGAAGAGAAGGAAGAGAGAGTTGCTTCTCTCTCTCTTCTTTGTTCTCTTTCATCTCTCTCTACTTTCTCTCTCCTCTTCTTTCTCTCCTTAGATCCAAAGATCCAAGGAAGAGGAATTCAGGGCGGGATTTGATATTAGACTCCTAGTGAACCAAGTAGAGTTTTTTAGATAAAAATTTACACCTTATGATTTTCTTTTAATATTGAATTGGTTCTGCAAGGAACAATCCTCGGACAGGAGCTTCAAGCGGATTTCTTAGCACCTAGGTTCATAAATCAGGGTGTGAATTGATACTTAGTATGTTAAGTTCATCATCATTAGATGCAAGGGTTCTTTAACATTATTATCTACAAGATTAGGAAAAAATTATTTATAACTGTACTTGTATGATTGTGTGTTTTATATATTAGCTCTGTATTATGTGTTGATGAATTGATATTGCATGATTATGATTAATTGATATTTAATTATAGATATCATGTTGAATAAGAAAAATCATAATTTAACATAATTCATGGGGTGTCAACAGCATCTAGGTTAGTTGGTTATACAAAAAAACATGGTGTATATTCTAGATTAGCCTCGGGTTGGGATGTGGCATTATTTTTGGTCTACCATGGACTGAAGCATGACTATGACTAATCTAATATCAAAAATTAGATTCTGACTTTAATAATATGGTTAGGGCACATATAGTGTTTGAACTAATTGGTCATATAAGAAACATGGTGTTTGTGTTGAGTCAAACTTAAGTTGGGGTGCAGCATTATGTTTGGCCTACCAAGAGCTAGAGTATAGCTATAATAAGTCCAATATCAACAAGACAAATATTAATTTGTATAACTATAAGAGTGGAAAAAAAGAAGCATGTAAAGTAGTCAGCCATGTGTGAAATATAGTGTATCAGTCATGTGGGCTGAGATATGATTTATGGTTGCCGACCTTAGGTGGTAGTATGGTTTGTATTTAGCCTGCCATAGACTGGAGTATGATTGTGACTAGTCTAGTACCCAAATCAAATCAAAATTATAAATCATATCTAATTGAAGGATATCTAGATTAATCAGCACGTGAAACACGGTATTTGTGATGTCAACCGCGAGCTGAGATGTGGTTGTGGGCCATGGGTGGAAACATAGTGTGTGATTGGCCTACCATGGATTGGACCATGAGTGGGTCTAGTCCAATGTCGGAGTGATAGTGTGGTCATAATCCAACTATGTTAATCAATAATGATAGATAATATTGAATTGAATTGCTACTTGGATGATATTAAGTGATATGTATTTCAAGATTTTTGTATGGGGTTATGTGTGTAACAGAGTAGCTATATGATTAGACTTAATATGTATGTTGGCATGGCTTATATATGTGTGTTTTATAGCATACATATTAATATACTAAGCATTATTCAAATTATTGATAAATGAATCTTACTATTTTCTTATCTACTAAATAAAATCATAAAGGTGTTTCATACTTATGCTAGTGTGAGTGTGAAGGATTCTTACTGGGTTATAAAGCTCACACCACTTTTTTCTTTAGAGTTGCAGGATACATAGATTAGTCGAGTTGAATGTGGACTTCGAGCGATGGAGTCATTGGTAGTTAGTTGATTTTCTGATATCAAAAAAATGTTTCAAAAATGAAGGATTGGTTTGTTTGATAAATATGGTTGAACTTTATGGTTAATATAATTTTTTTCGGTGTTGATGTGACTTGTTTATTATTTAGGCATTGTATAATCTCTAGACATTGCTTTAGGGTTCGTATTACGATATCACATGGTCAATCCAAATATTGGTTTAGAGCATGATAGCAACTACCTCTTAGAATGGAAGCCTGGCAATATTTGAATGGTACTTCCATCTCGTATGAGGCCGAGAAGACCAGATTAGTAACCCCCGATGACAACGACCTCAGTACATCCCAAGGATAGAGGGATACCTCCATATCAGAAGCAATAATACAAAAGCACGTTATCTTTGCTAATAATATGCTCTCACCAATTGGGCTATAGAAATGATACTAAACCACTGATTGTGACCGTTATAGAAACAAACTTTCAAACAATACTAAACTACAATATCAATTGTGACCGTAGAAACAATAATACTAAAGCACATTATCTTTATTGACAATACACTCTCACAAACATTTAAGGGATAGAAGTTTGAGCAACAAGTATGCAATCCTGTTAGATTAATCATGTAACTTATTTAATTCAAAAGTAGATGTAGATGTAGCCCATGTATTTGAATTTTAAATTAAATTAAACAAGTCGCACAATATTAATCAAACATGCATTGGGGGCATATGTTCAAATGATAAAAGTCAATTTCAGTAAAGATATTTCAATCACTAAATTATGGAAGGTCATCCAAAGAGATTGGTATTATCATACTACATGGACTCATATTGACATCAATTCTTTCTAAATCAAGATGCCTTTGTGAAATTCTTGCATCGGCAAACGAATCAACAATTCAGTATTTATAAATCACTAAAAGCTATTTTACTAATCTAAACATCTATAATCAATTTAAATTAAATATGCTTTAACCTTCAAAAATAATAAAGCTTATGTAAATATCATAAACTTAATAATAGTAATTAAATCAAAATCAAATAGGAGAATTGAACTATAAAGAAAAATTGGCAATGTTACTTGGCCCCTTTTTTCACCTGTCTATTCAACCAAGTCGTAAAAGACTTAGTAAGTCTCAATCAAGTTTTCATCATCTTTTAATAGATTTTTTTTAGTATATATCCTCCTAAATATGAGAAATTATATAAACAACCTCACAAAATTACTATTCGCAAAGTTAATAGATTGGACCAATGTGCTTTTTCGGTGCAAGGGGGGTGCAATTTTGTCTTTAAACCATCTACAAAGTGAAATTAAGTTTCTATTTCAGGCCTGCTTATCATTCATGATGGACTTTAAGATTCAAAAGTAGTCCCTTAATACATTCTTCATGCACTGCCTAATATATAATGAAACTTTCAAATCTCAAAAGCTGCTGCCATGTATAGCCAGCAGGCCCAAGTAGAAACCTAATTTTCATTTAGCAAACATATATAATACCTTTCTTTCTAGAAATTTGATAGGGATGCTATTAGGTCAAACTCGAGAACTCTCCATATAGAGAGTGGGATGCCAACTAGCTAAGCTATGGCTAATTGATAGGAAAGGCTAATTTTAGTGAGACCTAGACCTAATCTCTCTGTCTCTCCCTATTTGAGAGCCTTGAGGACTGAGATGATGGAGACAGAGAACCATGGATAGGAAATTTGGGGAGAACATACGATGGGCCCGCAACCATTTCTAGTTATATTGATTTATGATTTTCTTTTGATTTTCTAGACAATGGACCTAAAAGATTAAAGACAATGTAACAAACACGAGCCAGTGGTCCAATCTACCATTAACTAAATAGCAGTGTTCCAACTGTTTTTCATACCTTTAAATCAAGTTCAACCTGATCTAACCTGATTAATCCAAGGAGACCCAAGTTGAATTTAGCTTAAGAAGGGATGGGTTTGAGCTAGGCTAGATATCTAGCTCGAAGATGGTTGTATTTGGTTAGGATTGGAAATCATAGAGGTTGGAATGGGTTGGAGTAACTCTATACTCGGCCAGCCTATGTGGTGGGGAAAATTCTAAATACAAGATCTTCCAACACTAGTAGGAAGGTTAGAAGACACAATGATAACCATAAAAAACCACAATAAAACCATTCCACAGTGGGAAACAATGCAAAAAAAGTTGAGTTAGCTTGAAGCTAGTTTCCTGCACATAAGGTTGTGTTTCCCTTTTTCCAAAATCATTTAAAATGTCCTCAAAACATTTCATCGGAGGAAAAATCCATGTTGTGTGGGATACCTGTTCCCCTCGGCAAACATGGATTGAACAAGTTTTAGTCAATTTGGAGAGCCTAGCAAAGGCTGATGAGTCCCTCATTTTACTTGGGTGAATGTTTCTTCAAATACTACAAATAACATGAGAAGCATTCATATATAGCTTGTCTTAGAAAAGATACGTGAGATTAGAATCTTATGATATATAGCTACAATTAAAATTTGAAAATCTCTAAGACCAATAGAGCTTGATAAATTGGTTGCCGAAAGAGATGGCAATAGCTTGATAAAATTAGGAGGCTTCCAGCAGGACCAGAGAATATTCTTGATTGCATCATGAGTGAATTCCCTATTTGCCTATCTTGGACTTGCGCTCACACCCAAGGTTCTAACAAAGTGTGATCGGCAAGAACTCTTTCAAAAATTTGGGGTGTGTTTGGTTTTTGACCAGAATCAAAATTAGAATTAGAATAAATTGAAATGAATATCGGATGACGATATTTTCCAACATATTTGGTTTGTGATCAGAATCAGAATAGGATCTGAATATTAGGAGAGAGTATGGATTGAATTTTGGCAGATTAAACCATTTCCATTTCCCCTTCGATTCGAAATGGGAATGAGAATCATCCAAACCAAATTGCTAGAATGGGTATCACTCATTCCTATTCCCATTGACTTGTTTTAATTAATATGGTGCTCTCTTCTCTACCTATCTACTTCATGTCATTATTTCTCCTGTCATCATGGCTTGTGGCAAAAATGGATAAACCTAGAAGAAGTTTTTTTGTGTAAAGTGCTGCCAACTTCTTCCTTGTTTGCCACCTTTGTTAACTAGCTGGTTGTCTGCAAAACTAAGAGCAATGGAGGTCCAGATGCTCTTAACTGACTTTAATAGAGCTTTGTTGACAAAATGGGGATGGAGATGGTTTGTTGATTCGGATATGCCTTGGGCTAGATCACTGCTGCGTATTATTAGGATATAGGGTTGACTAAAGGAAGAATGATGAAGATGGCAAGAGCCTTTAACTTTCAGAGGAACATTTCCGATCCTCGTGACCCTTTATAGATTAATATTTCCTTCTCTTTCAACAAAAGATCAGAGATTTTCTTCTGGACTGATTAATAATGTTGTGGTGTAGAGAGGGCTTTTTTATTCCCACATTGGTTATGAGTCAAAAGAAAATATGGCTTCTATGGATTGGAACTTCTCTCCCAATGTGAGGCGCCTTTTAAAGGACAAAACCGTGAAGCTCTAAAATGATCAAGGCCTATTGAAGCCTAAAGGTTCATTGAAGCCTAAAGGCCCACTGAAGCCTAAAGATGGTCATGAGTCAAAGCGAACAATATTTCACGTATGCGGAGACGGAGACATAAGCCAACCATCTCAGCATTCGACCCCTTGACCCATGACCACAATATTGGGGCCATCCACTAAAACATACTCTCTCTTGACGGCCCACTGAAATCTAAAGATAGTCATGAGTTAAAGCAGACAATACTTCACGTATACGGAGGCGAAGGCATAAGCCAACCATCTGAGCCATTCGACTCCTTGACCCATGACCACAACAAATAGAGTTTTGGAGCTTAAATCTCTCTCTCTCAGATTTAGCATTACAGGAGATCAGAAGCTTAGCTGATATCCTTCCATTTATTCAACCATGAAATATGAAATTTAAAGGTATTACAATTAATGTATACTCTTTAATCTCTTTACATATTCCTAAACATTGGAAGAATTATTTGCTCCCTATCCCAAATCACCACTTCTCTCAAAAAAATTTTATGTGGCTTGCCACCAAGAACAAGCCAGATGCTGGGGAGATATTGAGCAGGAAATAATGGTTAGCTCTTTTGAGCTGTCCTTCCTGCAAAGAACTATTTGAGAACATAGATAATCTTGTTCTTAACTGTAATTACTCAGCAAATATTTGAAGAAAGATCAACCTAAGATCCTTGCTCTTATGAAGTTCTCAAACATCTGGGACTCCCTAGTCTTTTTTTTTTTTTTTTTTTGATGGCAAGAGTTAGGGAAAACCAACCTATATAGTTTGTATTAGATAAGATAAGAGCATACAGTAGTTAGACAGCATATTTACATATATAGTAATTATATGAAATGCAGATAGTGGTTTCTGAATATCTAAACTTTGCCGATGTCTGTATTTGAACTGCTTCCCTTCCATACAGATTAGTGGTAATATTCTTCCCTTCCATTTTCTTGAACTAGTTTTGTCCAGTCACGAGGTAAGAAGGATACTATTTCTTAAGAGCCTACGGCAGTCCGATGATCAGTGGTGGATTGTCAGCCTTGTAATAACTCTGGTTTCCGATTCGTGGGAAACAATTTTTGTATTCTGCTAACTTACCGTGAGTTTGGATGTATTCTATTGTTTCCCTGTATGGACCCTCTCAAGTAAATTAGAGATTATTTCCGATAGTATATTTGTTGATTGATCTTATGTTGAATAACCAATAACTGAAGTGTGATGGAATGAAGTCTGTACAGCACTGCTGCCATTTTCAGTGTGCCCTATTAAGTTACCCTGTCAAGGAGCTTCTGATTTCCTGAATGGGCTTCGAAATCTCTACATTGATATGCTCCATCCACGAGCAAAATAGTCAGGCTCTTTACAGGGCTACCAATTGCAGAAGGTATGCATGATAGTTAAAGTATCTTTTATTTCATTCCTTCCATATACCCCATAGTCCCATTGCTAGAAGTGTTGAAAGGCCGTTGTCCAACAAATCCTCTGATCGTTCGCTGTTCCATAGCAAATCTTGGGTTTGTGGGAGCTCTCTAAAATGAAGCTTTTCCTGAAGCAGTGCCTAAACTTTTCTTGAGAAAGAATATTGCAGAAACAAGTGATCGGCTGTCTCTATGCTAGAGTTGCATAAAGAGCAGCTGTTATTGCCCTACCATCCTCATTTGATTAGGTTTGTTTTTGTGAGGATTTTATTGAGAAGACTGAGGTGAAGAAAATGCTTAACTTTATGCGGGATTTTTATTCTCCATATTATTTTACTGAATTGAGGTCTCACCTCTCCATCTAACAGAAATCTGTAATATTGTTTTGTTGGGAATGTCTTTGCCGAAAAACATTTCCAATTTATGTTGTCCAGTTTATTTGAGAGTTTGACATCTTTCAACATGCCTTCAAGAGTTTGCTGATCAGGATGATTGTTCAGCAAAGGTGCAAGGCTTTCACTTCCGTAGGTGGCAAAGATTTCAAAGGCCTCTGCCACTATGATCTCTCTAGATGGTGATGCTATGTATAAGGGAATCTGTCACGCCCCCGACCCGAGATTGTGAATCGAGAGTCATGGCAACCGCCGCATACTTATGAAGAACTCTCTCCATAAGCATGCAAGGCATCTCATCACGATATCAATGCATCGCAGCGGAATAAATTCAAATAATTATTATTCAACTGTAATTCAAGTAATTAAATCAAATGTCTTACATCCAATAAAATTTTTGCTAAAACAATAAATCTAAGTTCAATGAAGTTGACAATGCTAAATCTCGCCTCTAAAAGCTCTGTCCCAATATTTCTTCCCACGCTCGAAATTAATTATCTGAATCTGAAAAATAGAAAGAAAGGTAATGAACTAGACAGCCCAGTAAGTAACAAGCATCTCTACCAGATATTTCAAATATTATATAATTTTTAAAAATAATGTTGCAAATAAACATAAGAGTATATTTCATGCTGTTTTAATATAAATCAAATATTTTCAAATATTCACATATAACATAATCATAAATCCGATTCGATGCAAAATACTCGTAACTCAACAGCCTTGACTATGACCAACGTTTAACCCCCATTGGCGGGGTCCACAGAATACCAGCGCACAACCCCCACTGGCAAGGTCCACAAACACCAGCGCACAACCCCCACTGGCAGGGTCCACAAATACCAGCGCACAACCCCCACTGGCAGGGTCCACTGAGTACCAACGTATAATCCCCATTGGCGGGGTCCACTGAAATATAGTTAGGCTGAGAGCAAAAATCCGATCTGTATCAAAATACTTTGTATCATAATATATCATAATTTTTCACTGAATATGTGCATAATTCGACGTACCATAATATTTCAAAAGTACTTTTCTTTACAAAACATAATTTCATAATGCATGCATAATTTTAGAGAATAATTATTTATTTTCAGAATAAATATGGAATATCTCGAGAAGATGATTCATTACTTACCTTTCACGGAGCACTGAATGAATAGATCGACTAACTTCTAGGAGATTCTTCCGTGCCTATTATCCAAAATTATATTTTTATATTAATTTTAATTCAAAATTAAATCTAACAAATTCCAAAATCAAAACCTCACTTAAAATCAGACTCTTCTCTAAACTCGATCAAAATCATCAGATGAAGCCTTACACTTCGCTAGTCCTAGAAAAATAACTTTAGAGAGAGAAAAATCCATCAAGAGAGAGAAACAACCTAGAGAGAGAAAATTTTAGAGAGAGAAAATCCAATTTCAGAGAGAGAAAGTCAGGGTTCAGACTGAAAGAAGAGAGAGAAGAGAGAGAAACTCTCTCTCTCATCATTTATTATTATTATTATTATTTTCTTATTTATTTATATATATATATACACATATATATATATATATTTATTTTTATTTTTATTTTTATTTTATTATATTTTTTTTTCTTTTCTTTTCTTTTCTTTTTTTTCTTCTTTTTCTTCTTTTTCTTTTCTTTTTCTTCTTTCTCTTTTCTTTTTCTTCTTTTTCTTTTCTTTTTTCTTTTTCTTTTTTTCTCGGGCTTCTTCCAGGCCGAACAGGGGACCTCCTTATGCCGGGCCGTTCAGGCCACGGCCGCCGTGGTGGAGGCCGACGGCAGAGGGGGGCCACTCCCCCCGGTCACGGAGGAGTATGGCCGGCGATCAATTGCGATCGCCGGTGCCGAAAAATTCACGGGAAAGAGACCAAAACAGAGGTCCCTTTCCCGACCGAAAATCGGCGACTCTCGTCGCCGGCAGCCACGCATAAGAGCATGGGAGGAAAGAGAAGAAAGAGGGAAAGAAGAAGGAGACTCATCTCGGCCTCCGGTGACCTCGTCGGCGGGCAATCACGACAAGAATCAAAACGGTGTCCGCGGCTCTACTTCGAGAAAATCAGAGAGGAAGAGAGAGGGAAGAGGCCGATGTTCGGTCTCAAGGGAGAGGGGGTCTTCTTATAGAGGACCCTAGGACTCCGAGGGGTCCTAGGATTCCCGATTTTGCCCGGTCTCGCCGGAGAAGAAGACTCCTATCGGGAGTCTTTTTCTCGGTTTGAATCCTCTATTTTTTTTTTTTTTTGGGCTTTGGTGGGCTGAATTGGTTTTGAGCTATAACATTCTTCACCCCTAAAAAGAAATTTCATCCTCAAAATTTTTCATACCTGTCACCATTGTATTGGAAGCCTGTGGATTTTGTTGAGTAAGCGCATAGACTCTTCCCTGGGTTTTAGAAATCTGTCCACCACCCTTATGTTGTCCTTCATAAGTTCTTTGGCCAACTTGATTTTCAGTATTTAGCGGGCAGCTAGCAATTTTATGATCCATCTGACCACATTTGAAACAAGCACCTGTATTCCAATAGCAATCCTTGTCTGCATGATTTTTGCCACATCTGGAGCACGGCTCACCATCAATCTGTTGAGTCTTATTGTCTACTGCTCCCTTAACTGATCTTTTGATGTTTTTATTATTATGATGCTCATACTTTAACGTCCCAATATTTTTAATGTTTACCCACCTACACTCATACTATGTCTAATTCTATGTGTCATAATTTATCCACTTATGCTCTGATACCATATTAATTATCACGCCTCCGATCCGAGATTGTGAATCGAGGGTCATGGCAACCGCCGCATACTTATGAAGAACTCTCTCCATAAGCATGCAAGGCATCTCATCACGATATCAATACATCGCAGTGGAATAAATTCAAATAATAATTATTTAACTGTAATTCAAGTAATTAAATCAAATATTTTACATCCAATAAAATTTTTACTAAAACAATAAATCTAAGTTCAATGAAGTTGACAATGCTAAATCTCGCCTCTAAAAGCTCTGTCCCAATATTTCTTCCCACGCTCGAAATTAATTATCTGAATCTGAAAAATAGAAAGAAAGGTAATGAGCTAGACAGCCCAGTAAGTAACAAGCATCTCTACCAGATATTTTAAATATTATATAATTTTTAAGAATAATTTTGCAAATAAATATAAGAGTATATTTCATGCTGTTTTAATACAAATCAAATATTTTCAAATATTCACATATAACATAATCATAAATCCGATTCGATGCAAAATACTCGTAACTCAACAGCCTTGACTATGACCAACGTTTAACCCCCATTGGCGGGGTCCACAGAATACCAGCGCACAACCCCCACTGACAGGGTCCACAAACACCAGCGCACAACCCCCACTGGCAGGGTCCACTGAGTACCAACGTATAATCCCCATTGGCGGGGTCCACTGAAACATAGTTAGGCTGAGAGCAAAAATCCGATCTGTATCAAAATACTTTGTATCATAATATATCATAATTTTTCACTGAATATGTGCATAATTCGACGTACCATAATATTTCAAAAGTACTTTTCTTTACAAAACATAATTTCATAATTCATGCATAATTTCAGAGAATAATTATTTATTTTCAGAATAAATATGGAATATCTCGAGAAGATGATTCATTACTTACCTTTCACGAAGCACTGAATGAATAGATCGACTAACTTCTAGGAGATTCTTCCGTACCTATTATCCAAAATTATATTTTTACATTAATTTTAATTCAAAATTAAATCTAACAAATCCCAAAATCAAAACCTCACTTAAAATCAGACTCTTCTCTAAACTCGATCAAAATCATCAGATGAAGCCTTACACTTCGCTAATCCTAGAGGAATAACTTTAGAGAGAGAAAAATCCATCAAGAGAGAGAAATAACCTAGAGAGAGAAAATTCTAGAGAGAGAAAATCCAATTTCAGAGAGAGAAAGTCAGGGTTCAGAATGAAAGAAGAGAGAGAAGAGAGAGCTCTCTCTCTCATCATTTATTATTATTATTTTCTTATTTATTTATATATATATATATATATACATATATATATACACACACACACATATATATATATATTTTTATTTTTATTTTTATTTTTATTTTATTATATTTTTTTTCTTTTCTTTTCTTTTCTTTTCTTTTCTTCTTTTTCTTCTTTTTCTTTTCTTTTTCTTCTTTCTCTTTTCTTTTTCTTCTTTTTCTTTTCTTTTTTCTTTTTCTTTTTTTCTCGGGCTTCTTCCAGGCCGAACAGGGGACCTCCTTGTGCCGGGCCGTTCAGGCCACGACCGCCGCGGCGGAGGCCGACGGCAGAGGGGGGCCACTTCCTCCGGTCACGGAGGAGTATGGCCGGCGATCAATTGCGATCGCCGGTGCCGAAAAATTCATAGGAAAGAGACCAAAACAGAGGTCCCTTTCCCGATCGAAAATCGGCGACTCTCGTCGCCGGCAGCCGCGCACAAGAGCATGGGAGGAAAGAGAAGAAAGAGGGGAAGAAGAAGGAGACTCACCTCGGCCTCCGGTGACCTCGTCGGCGGGCAATCACGACAAGAATCAAAACGATGTCCGCGGCTCTACTTCGGGAAAATCAGAGAGGAAGAGAGAGGGAAGAGGCCGATGTTCGGTCTCAAGGGAGAGGGGGTCTTCTTATAGAGGACCCTAGGACTCCGAGGGATCCTAGAATTTCCGATTTTGCCCGATCTCGCCGGAGAAGAAGACTCCTATCGGGAGTCTTTTTCCCGATTTGAATCCTCTATTTTTTTTTTTTTTGGGCTTTGGTGGGCTGAATTGGTTTTGGGCTATAACAGAATCGCTCCTTAATTGATTGGTCTAGCAACCATGAGTCTTCCCAAAATGCGATTTGCTTCCCATTTCAGCTTGTGAATTTTACCATTGCTTGGAATAAGCCTTTCACCTTCAACATACTTCTCCAAAACTCTGATAACTTCCGAGTGGTCGACCGTATTAGTGAGATCATATGGTTGCTGTAATATTCTATTTTGATCAGTTCTCTCCAAGGCTTTCGATTGTCTTTGAATGCATTCCACCACCATTTACAGAAAATTACTTGATTTAGGATTTTTAGATTGACAATTCCCATTCCTCCGACTTCCTTTGGGCGACAAACCATGGCCCAATTCAGTGGATGTTTTTCTGCCTGATTTTCCTTCTTACCTGTTAGGATTTGACGCCTCGAGATTCAGCCCACATTGAGCCCACAGCGAGGTTCGCGGCGAAAAACGGAGTCCAACGAGACCAAGATCACCTGAAACGGAGCTCGGATGGAGGAGATACGAGCTTTCGAAATCGGCACGAGAATCGAGGCGGCGGAGGACCGCCGGCGACCGGCGGCGGGCGGCAGCGGCGCGGCCGCAGGCGGCGGCGCGCGGGACACGCGTCCCAGGCCCGCGTGGGACGCGGAACCCAGGCCCGTGCGGGACGCGCGACCCAGGCCTGCGCGGGACGCGAGTCCCAGGCCCAGGCCCGCGCGGGACGCGCGACCCAGCGGCCTGCTGGCCCATCCCCGGTCCACCGTGGACCGGGTGGTCCACGGCGCGGTCTGCGGACCGCGTGGGCATTTCCCACGCGTTTCTCACGGTCCACGGCCCTATTTCGTGGACCGGAGCGCGATCTAAGGGTCGAGGACGCTCCCGGTCTTGATCCGACGGTCAGGAGGGTTTTTTGGCTTTGTTTAGGATTCCTAATCCTTCTCTAATCAAGGTTTAAACAGTGTTTATGCCTTTAAAGGCCTGTGAGGCACAGAGAGGTGTGGTTTTTCGGTTTTCTCGCCGTACGAAGGCCGTACGGCCCCGAGAAGAGAGAGGGAAGCGGACGCGCTGTGAGAGAAGGAGCAGGAGGCTCCTGGACAGCGGTCGCCAGTCTCTTCAGGGGTTCAGGGGGGTCTCCAAGAGAGAGAGAGCTTTTGTGAGGGGAACTTCATGTGAGAGAGAATTAGGTGTACAAGGGTTGAGGGTGAGGTCTCCTCTTGTAAAATTTTCTTTTCATAGTGAAGTTTGCATGCCCCGTGGAGGCGAGCCCTTTTGTGGCTGATCCACGTATTTTGATTGTTTTTCCTTTTGTTTTGTTTCTTCTTTCTTCCTGCTGCATCGCGTGGTACTGAAAGGATCTTGGGAGGTGGTGTCCCGGCCAGACATCCATCCAACAAGTGGTATCAGAGCAAGGCGGTACAAGGACGCAGATTGCAGTGGTGGTGAGCAAGACTGAAGATGGAGAAAACAGGAACAATCAAGATGGAGATCAACCAGTTTGATGGTAAGAGCAATTTCTCCTTGTGGCAGGCAAGGGTGAAGGACGTACTCATCCAACAGGGGTTGATCGAAGCTCTCTTGTGCGATGAGAAGCCGACCACCATAGAGGTGCGGGATTGGAAACGGCTACAGATGCAGGCGGTGAGTACCATCCGCAGTACCTGGCGGATGAGGTGGTGATCCATGTGCTGAGCGAGACTTCCCCGACGGTGCTGTGGTCGAAGCTCGAGGAGTTGTACATGGCGAAGTCTCTCACCAACACTCTTTTCCTCTGGAGGCAGTTTTACCAACTGCGGATGACTGAGGGACAGAGCGTGCAGGAGCATCTGAGCCACTTCCAGAAGATCCTCACCGACCTTCTCAGCGTTGGCGAGAACGTTGAGGAGAAGACCAGGGCGCTGGTTTTGCTGGCGTCGCTTCCTTCTTCGTACGAGTCCTTGGTGACTGCTCTTCTAGTGGGGAAGAGCACTATAAAGATGGACGAGGTCACCGCGGCGATACTCCAGAACGAGGTTCTCAGGAGGGAGAACCCAGCTTCGAGCTCAGGTGGCGATAGCTCAGCTTTGGTGACTTCTGGAGGTGCAGGAGGCGGTAGACGGAGCGACAGGAGATCGCATCGAGGGCGGTCTAAGTCCAGGAGGGACTTGAGCAAAATCAGGTGTTACCGGTGTGAGGAGTTGGGGCATCTAGCCAGAGATTGCCCTCAACTGAAAAATCGGACGGTGGCTGCTGTAGCGACGGCCAGCAGCGATTCAGATGGAGATATCCTGGAGATATCTGACGAGGTATCTACTTCTTCCCAGCAGTGGATATTAGATTCTGCATGCCCCTATCATATGTGTTGCAGAGAGGAGCAGTTTGACTCCCTGAAGAACAGTGAGAGCACTGTATATCTGCCGAATGGATCGAGCTGTGCGATCAGAGGCATTGGGACGGTCAGCTGGATGACACATGACGGTGCAGTGAGGAGATTGGGGGAGGTCCGATACATACCTGATTTCAGACGGAATCTTATCTCACTTAGCAGACTGGATTCGAGAGGCTACAGGACGGTAGCTGGTGGAGGAATCCTGAGGGTGCTACGCGGTGATAGAATTGTGCTGGAGGGGAAGAAGGGGAGCAGAGGACATTATTACCTGGCAGGGAGCCCAGTGCGAGGTGGAGCATCGAGAGCCAGGTGGAGCCCAGAGCGAGGTGGAGCTCTAGGAGGTGGATCGGGCACGAGACAGGAGACTCGGGAGGATGAGAGGCGACGTTGCAAGGTAAGATTCCTATTGCCGCAGGATGATGCCCCGAGCAGGTCTCAGGTCAGGAGGAGCACAGCATACGACGGAGATGGGATCGAGCAGCCTGGCTCGACTCCCATGTTTGCCCATCCATGATCAGCAGGCGATTGCCCCAGGGCATGGGGGCGAGGAGATCCAGAAGCTCTCGGAGTTTGAAGGAGGCCGAATATTGAGTCAAGGTGAAGATTGTTAGGATTTGACGCTTCGAGATTCAGCCCACATTGAGCCCACAGCGAGGTTCGCGGCGAAAAACGGAGTCCAACGAGACCAAGATCACCTGAAACGGAGCTCGGATGGAGGAGATACGAGCTTTCGAAGTCGGCACGAGAATCGAGGCGGCGGAGGACCGCCGGCGACCGGCGGCGGGCGGCAGCGGCGCGGCCGCAGGCGGCGGCGCGCGGGACGCGCGTCCCAGGCCCGCGCGGGACGCGGGACCCAGGCCCGCGCGGGACGCGCGGCCCAGGCCCGCGCGGGACGCGCGGCCCAGGCCTGCGCGGGACGCGAGTCCCAGGCCCAGGCCCGCGCGGGACGCGCGACCCAGCGGCCTGCTGGCCCATCCCCGGTCCACCGTGGACCGGGTGGTCCACGGCGCGGTCTGCGGACCGCGTGGGCGTTTCCCACGCGTTTCTCGCGGTCCACGGCCCTATTTCGTGGACCGGAGCGCGATCTAAGGGTCGAGGACGCTCCCGGTCTTGATCCGACGGTCAGGAGGGTTTTTTGGCTTTGTTTAGGATTCCTAATCCTTCTCTAATCAAGGTTTAAACAGTGTTTATGCCTTTAAAAGGCCTGTGAGGCACAGAGAGGTGTGGTTTTTCGGTTTTCTCGCCGTACGAAGGCCGTACGGCCCCGAGAAGAGAGAGGGAAGCGGACGCGCTGTGAGAGAAGGAGCAGGAGGCTCCTGGACAGCGGTCGCCAGGCTCTTCAGGGGTTCAGGGGGGTCTCCAAGAGAGAGAGAGCTTTTGTGAGGGGAACTTCGTGTGAGAGAGAATTGGGTGTACAAGGGTTGAGGGTGAGGTCTCCTCTTGTAAAATTTTCTTTTCATAGTGAAGTTTGCATGCCCCGTGGAGGCGAGCCCTTTTGTGGCTGATCCACGTATTTTGATTGTTTTTCTTTTTGTTTTGTTTCTTCTTTCTTCCTGCTGCATCGCGTGGTACTGAAAGGATCTTGGGAGGTGGTGTCCCGGCCAGACATCCACCCAACATTACCATTCCATAGGAAAGCTCTGCCTTATTTTCATTTCTTGATTGCTCCTGCTGGTAGAATGAGATTTGTCATCCAAAATAATACTACTGGCAAAATGACAGCATTCAATAATAGCGCTCTTCTCGCTATCGTGAGCAGGTTAGCTTTCCATCCTGCAAGCTTCTTTACTATCTTCTCTATAAGTAATGACCAGTCATTCGATCTGAGTTTCCTATAGTGCAAAGGCATTCCCAAGTAGATGAGTGGGAAGTCTGCTGTTCTACTTCCTAGGATGTTTACTAATTGATCTCTGAGAGATTGGGTGATGCCAATGCTCAGGATCGTGGATTTTTCAAAATTGGTCGTAAGTCCCGACAGTAACTCAAAGGAGAAGAGGATAAATTTTAATGATGTAATGTTCTTTCTCTGATCACTACAAAAGATGAGCGTGATATTTGCAAACTAAAGATTTTGGAAGAAGCTAATGGGCTTACCTGTGCCAATGCCTTCAATAATCTGATGTGTTGATGCTGTTTTGAGTATTTGGTCTAGTCCATCTACCACCAGAATGAAGAGTTGGGATGATAGTGGATCTCCCTACCTCAACCCTCGTCTGTGTTTGATTGTTTTTCCTATGGATCCATTAATTAAGATTGATGACTTTGCGGTTGATATAATATCATAAATCCATCTACACCATCTGTTTCAGAATCCTCTAGCACTTAGGAGATCCAAGATAAAAGACCACTGCATTTTGTCAAAGCCTTCTTGAAGTCCAGTTTATACACAATTCCCTTTTGTTTGGATGTTACTGCTTGAGATATGATCTCCTTAGTGGCTCCAGAATTATCTGAAAGAGTTCTTCCACGGATAAACACCGATTGAGCGGGTGAGATCATGTTGTCATGTTTCTTGGCAAGTCTTCTTGATAAGACCTTTGATATGATCTTTCCTATACCATTCATCAGGCTAATTGGACGGTAATCTCTTACCGTGCAATGGAACTCCTTCTTAGGAATAAGAGTTATGTAGGAGTAATTGATTCTCACTAGTGTTACCTGATGATTGTAAAAGTTGTGAACTACCCTTAGCAGATCAGATTTGATAGAGCTCCAATAGTGTTTATAGAAGATGAATGAGAATCCATCAGATCTAGGTGACTTTTCTGATGCTAGATGAAATGTTGCATCTCTGATTTCATCTTCCCTGAATGGAATCTCTAATTAATGTAGATCAAGCGGCCTTTAGGGTATAATGTTCCCCAATCTGCTCGAATACAATGCTTTTCGGACTTTCCAAGTAGACACACAAAATATTCTCGAAAATAGTCATATATCAAGTGTTGGTTAGTTACCTTCTTGCTCTGATGTTGAATTTCATGAATTGTGTTTTTCCTCCTTCTGTTGCTAGCCCATGTATGGAAAAACATTGTGTTTTGATCACCATTTTAGAGCCATTATACTCTTGCTCTTTTCCACCACAACGTTTCTTCCTGTTGTAGCACCTTAACCAGTTCAATTTTTAGTTGAGTTCATTCTTCTATCTCAGTTGCTAGCATTTTTTCTGTTTCTTCTTGAAAGTCAAGTTGGTCTATCCTTTTTGAGTATTCCCTTTCTCTGAATAATATTTTCTACTTTCTCTCGATTCCAGGTTTTTAGTTTAAAGAGTAATGGGCAGAGTTTTAGAGCTATCTCTGCAATAGCATCTTCAGAATTTGGCCCATTTTCCCACCATGATCGGATCTTTTCCTGACAACCTAGAATTGAGAACCAAGAATTTTGAATCAGAAAGGTTTGTTAACAGAGGACTTACCCGATTCAATTTGCAATAATAGTGGGATATGATCTGATGTAGGTCTGGACAGATTCTTGAGATTCACCAATGAGAATCGGTGTTGCCAATCAATGCAAATGAAGCAACGGTCCAGTGTTGCTAGTGAGGGTTCCTCCCTAAAGTTAGACTATGTGAACTTTTTATTAGAGAGGCCTATTTCGATCAATGCTTGACAATTAATGAAATTGTTGAAGATAATGGATGATTTGATTGAGCTAGCAGCTCCCTTGCGCTCAGAGGAGAACGGTGTGATGTGGAAGTCTTCTATTAAGACAAATGGGAGAGTGTAGTTTCTTCTTAAAGTATTGAGCTCTGATAGGAACGGCTGATGATCATGCTGATTGTGAGGGCCATAAATATTGGAGAGCATCCATGTGAACCCAGATGACTTGCAAGTAATTTTGATAGCCAGTGAGTAATTTCCTTTATTGAGAAGACGACCATCATGTGCCGCAAGATCCCAACAGTAAAGCAGACCTCCTGCTGTGCCCGATGCATCTTTGGACTCCCAGCCTTTTAGATGTGCACCACAAATTGACCTCTGTAATCTTCGGTCCATTCGGTCTTGTTTGGTTTCTTGTTGGCATGCTATTGTGCACTTCGATCATTTGATTGTATCTCTGATAGCTCATTTCTTTTTTGGTTTACCAGTTCTCCGTGTGTTCCAACTTAGAATCATTGATATGTAATGTTAAGAACAGAGTTGCTGACATATGCAGTTGAAACAACGAAGATGCTCGATTTTAACATGACTACCATTACACCAAAACAACTTAGTGCATCCCAAGTGCCTCCAAAAAGATTCATGCAAAAGACCCACTCTATCCTAGGAGTGGGAATATGATCGGGATACACACTGAAATTCTGCATAACTAGATAATAATGCAGCCTACCAAAACATATTTGGCTGGGCGACTGTGTTACATTAGTAAGCTTCATCCTAATCTAGTGAGTTGAAAACTTGCTGAGCTATCCTGCAGCACCCCTTGAGCTCTAATGCCTTCAGTTTCTCTGTTGATGCATTTAGTCCACCTGCATCGAATAGTCGGCCATAGTCCTTTTCCAGCTCCACAATCTTAGATATCGTCAGACTATTTATGAAGAGCACATCAGTGAGAGAATTTTCCATCAATCCCAGTGCTTTGATCTTTTTTGTTAGCAACCGTGCGCTGCGCTTGCAAGGAGAAATCCCCGAATTTGTGTTTCCCTTGTTGGCTGCTAGGGTTAGATGGAGTTCTTTTGTGTTTTGTGAATTCAGGTCTGCATGATTAGTCTCCTTACATGCAATCAAAATCCTTTCAAAAACCTTGTGTACAGAGATCAGCTGTTCTATTGTCTTCTTGCTACTACTTTTCCTCTCAGTGTTTGTGGATCTAAGTTCTATGCTATGTAATTCATCCTTGTTGCTATCTATTTCCTCTAGATTTTGACCTTTAACGACAGTATCAGTGCAATATTTTTGAGTATGAGATTTCAAGTTTGAATTCACACTGCCCAACATCCTACTATTTGGGATGAGAAATAGAAGCATACTGGGTCTGGCCACCTGAGGTAGTCCCACATGATGTCTTCTACCCAACGGTCATATTTGGTGTAGTGTCTGGGGTTAGATATCAGGATGGGTTGTAGGGCCCTATGAGTAGGCTCCAAATTGAGCACAGGATCGCAATCTACTCGTGGCCTAGAGACCTGCCTCCTGGAAGATGAGCCTTCTGCTTCATTTGCTGGTCTCTTCTTGTTTTCCGACGACGGTGGAGATCGGTCTCCAGAACCAAACTAATAATCCCAATCCTCCCCCTCTCCTCCCGAGCTCTCCTCTATTGACTGTGAATCTGAAGGAGTCCGCTCTGAAATAAAATTCATTCCTACCGAAACATTAAACACATGAGGCCCTATGGTTACATTAACTAATTCGAGAATTTCATCTATGTCGTCTCTAAAGAAATTAAGATCGAAGGATGTTAGATCCTCCCATTTGAGGTAGCTTTTGCTTGCTTTGTGCGGTAATCCAAAGCTTGATACTATCATCGCCACTGCATGTGAGTTCCAACAGGCAAGCGGATGATTGAGCAGGCTTGCACTTACCTTAAAACTAAGCTAGCTCGGCACTCCTTCCTTAAATGGATCCCAGTGGTTAACCTAGAGTGAGAAACCATTACCTCTGATTCTGCTCCCAGTCATGAGTTGGTGGACTACATCTCTTGAGAGACAGGCCACAAAAAGGGAGTTAGGTTCTACCAATTTCCTTGGGATCTAGGAGCCTGCAATGTCAGCTTTCCGCATTAGGGTAGCCTACACATCATCTTCCTTTACTTACCTTCCAAAGGCTTCAACATGCACCGCTCGTTACAGATAGATCTCAGTTTCCTCCATCTTAGGTAAGATAGAGACAAAAGCTTTGCATTCTCTAGGTCTATGAAATGGTGGGGTTGGAGGATCTCTATGGCGCAAGGTGGATGCCTTAGAAGGGGCTTGCTGCCTCCTCTGTGGTGGATGTCTAGCCTGCATGGATTTTGATATCAGTCTCCAACTCCCATTAGTTTTATAGGATCAAGCTTGGTGTCCAAACCTTCTGCAACTGAAACATTTTATAGGATTATGGCAAGTTTCTCTGGTACGGTCTTTTTCCCCACATCGAAAACAAGAGCCAATGGGAATTGGTGCCGATGGCATTTGGCAATCAACGAGCGGTGCCTCTCCTTCTGTGTCCATTGGGGGGCCGTCAGCTGTACTCTGGCTCCATATCGAAACGCATCTGCATGGATTTGAAATTTGTCCTTACCCCTTCCTCTTTGTGATACTTCTTTCCGTCGGCACTTGGTCGGCATTATGTGATGGGTTGCTGCTACAAATGAAACTGGTGTCAGGGATTTTTTTTAGTTCGATCGTGAAAAGGCTTGACATTCCTAGCAGCGCCCTTTGGTGCAGTTAGTCACTGTAGCAGCTCTACTGTGTTGTGCAATGGCCGTTGGAAATGGTATACATAAAATAGGTTTTCTATTCAGCAAAGTTAGTGGAATTGAGTGGACGGGGACACCCATTGGATTCGAAGGTTGGTTGGTCCTTTGAGCCGATGAATGAAGGAGAACCCCTTTTGCTAATGCTAGCTTTGCGGTAACATCTGGAGAGATCCTTCTTTGTGGGCCCGAGCTTTCTGTAAGTCTGTGAGTCCCTTGATCTTTTAATGGGACTGCGTTAGCTCCTGTGGCAATGGGATGTCCTCGCTGTCGCTGCCTCCGGAAGAAAGCCTGTATTTTTGTCGCCCAATGTTGAACACTGGTTTTTGAAGCATTCCTTCTCAGGTCTCTATATGCGCTTTGTGGTCGGAGGTCCTTGTCTTCCTGCGCCAAACGCTTTGGAAAGTTAGTCCCCTCCCGTGGATTAAGAGATGGCCTTCGAGGTCGCAAGTGGTGGGAATATAATGAGTATGCTAGCAGTATTTTCTGTGGCCCTCTCCTATTCCTCCCATCGGGATCGCCAGTGTTTCTCACTCTAGAAAACATACTCAAGAAAATCCTAGAGTTTCATCTATATATGCCGTGATCCCAAGGATACTTTCATCTCCTTGTGGCACTTTGTCAACGAGATCAAAGCCAAAGATAATATCAAGCTCTTGTCCCTTGACGAAGCCCTCGAGCACTTCTCTAGTGGTTCCTCCCCCGTAGGGCCTTATTGGGATCATCGGCTAGGATACTGGAATGGGCACCTGGAAAGGCCTCAGAAGGAGGAAAATTCTTTGTGCACCCAGGCGGTGCAGAAAATCTAACATCCACGTAACTACCGCTTGTCAACATACATCTAATGATCGTAATTTTATTTTTTTATTTAAAAATTTTAAATAATAAAAATATTTTTATTTTTTTAAAAAAATTATGATATCTTATGACGTATTATGACATTCTACGTCATATTATAATATTTTATAAAAAAATTATGACATCTTATGGTATATTATGACATCCTATAGTATATTATAATATCCTATAGCATATTATGATTTCACGTGCATAGAAAATCATAATGTGACCCAGAATGTCATAATATGAAAGGGACATTTTTGTCCAACCATTTTCTAACGTATATTTAATGCCTACAGTTTTATTTTTTCATTTGAAAATTTTGAATAACAAAAATATCCCTGATCATTGGAAAAAATTATGACATTCCGTGCATATTATGACATCCTACGTCATATTATGATATCCTGTGGAAAAAGATTATGACTTCCTATACGTAGAATGTCATAATATGAACATAAGATGTCATAATTTTTTTAAAATAATAGATATATTTTCGTAATTCAAAATTTCAAACGAAAAAAATAAAGCTGCAGACATTAAATCCACGTTGGAAGGCAGTGGCTACGTGGACCAATCGGACAAAACGATGTGCTCCACATCGAATTTTCTACACTTCGTGGTGCATAAAGAATTTCTCTATTTCTCAAATATGAAGAGCTAGTGCAACACCCTGTGGTTCATCTAGGACTCCCTAGTTATTGCATTATCTAGGACTTGCATAAAGAACAACCGAAATTTTCTGAATTACAGAAACTTTCTACTGCACATCTTGGCAAGTTGGCCCCTCCTAAACAGCCTTGTGGCTATTCCTCTGATTCTTTGCAACTTTGATTGCAATCCATCATTGCTTGGTTTTTTTTTCTTTGTTTTATTTATTTTTTTTTTTTGGGACTATCTTGTTCATCCTCTTAAAGGATGTTTACCATTACCTCCATTTCTTAATAAAGATTTAGGTTGAACATTTGCTCCATTTTTTATTTTTTTTAACAAAATAGAAATGAAATGGCATAAACTAAGAGGCCAAACATGGAGTGGGCAACGTCAGAATAGTTGAATTTAAGATGACAACTAGAAAGTCTCAAATGAGGTGAATCTTGCAGCGAAAAATTAAGTATTATATATCACTTCCTATGTACAAAATATTGATAATATTAGAGAACAATAAGCGAAATACCGTGACTATATAACCACAACTTCGGACAACATATGGGTACCTCTACGCCACATATAAATAAGAATACAACCATACCATTGACGGAACAAAGAATCCACTTTCCCTAATGAATTAGGTATATATGGATATTCAAACAAAACCTCAGAGGACTCACAAACAATACAGCACATATGGATCTGGCAGCACATCCAGTAGCAACAACATGAGTAAACCAAGGGACAATAAAATCTCTTCTTAAAAAAAAAAAAAAGGAACAAAAGAGAGGAGGATGTTGGATTTTAAGTATTTTGCATGCAGATTTCAAAATAATTTTGAAATACAAGCAGCGGAAGACTAGATTAAATCATATTTAATCCTATGCATGTATGGATCTAAATCTTATACCTATAGATCTAGCTCATATGATGATAAATAAGATATAAAGTATCTAATTTTAAAAAATTAAATTAAATATATGATCAAATCACATATCTGAATTACTGAACCCCTTCAGATTCGGATATGAGGATGTCTTCAGATTCTGGTGTAGCCATTCATATATCCGGTCTCTATGAGTATCCACACGAAGTCTGATTTGATCAGAGATTCTTTGATCTCCTCAGAGTGCTATCTCTCTTGTAGAGATCACTTTTTTGATGGTTGAATCTGATCTCCTTCAATCTCTAAGACCCTCTCAAGAAAGAAGAAGAAATAGAAGGAAGAAGAAGACTTTGGAGAGGTGAGAATCCTTCTCTCTTTCTCCTTAGAATTTTCCCATGCCCCAATGCAATCCCATGCCCAAGCTTTCACGCCCAAGGAGGAGTTGTGATCTAGTCTCCATGCCTCATAACTCCTCTTTAAATAGGTGGCGTCCAAGGGTTTGAGTAAGACTAGGTTTGAGAGGATCACACCTAATCAAAATAGGACTCCAACTTTGATCTAATCAAAATCAGATCAAATCTAATTTGATCCTCATCCAAAAAGTAGATCAGAGAGCAGGCATGGAAGGCCTTGGGCTGATCCATTCACACGCCAAATCCAATTTGGCATGGAGCTTAGGTGGCGCAAGGAGATGGGATGGCGCAGTGGAGAGAGAATCCAATCCAACTGGGATTCCTTATTTGCTGATTTAAATCTGATTTAATCCTAACCAAATTAAGATTAGGTTGCACTAAAATTAAGTTAATTTCTAGTCTAATTAGGAACTCAATTAAATCTTGATTAGATCCTAATCTAATTAGAAAATTAATTGAATTAAGTTCTAGTCAAACTAGGAATTGATCTCCTTATGTAATTAGGTTATCTCATAATCCAATTAGGCTTGATCTAATCAAATTCAAACCAAATCAAATTGAATCTAATTCAATTAAATCTGATTTGAACCCTATAGCTCAATTAAATTGAGCCAGATAGTAATCCAATTGCTAATTAATCCTCTCATAAATTCACTAATACTTAATGAATTAGCAATTACAACTTTTGCATTATCAATCATATTGATAATTAATTTCTGTTACAATTCATAATCATAACTCAACCATCTGATCAATCAAGAATCTCTTTTGTACGTGATCCTATAGGTTCTATTCTTTCTAATAGTGAGACATACCATGATCTCCATCATAGTATCATCGAAATACCTTTCGATAGGTTAGAATAATTCTAACACATACCCAACAAGGATTATTGATCCAGAATGATCCTAGTGAGTTCTCACAATCCACTAGCGATGCCTAGCAGCATATGGTGGCAATCCAGTAGAATAGAAAATAGAACTCCTAGGGTAGTTACTGTGTGATTCAATTTCTCTATCGTAAGTTCCGACAAGATGGAGGTTATGAAAACTCATCAAATCCTAACATCCATCATATGAAAGATTCAATTAGCTCAAGTCCAAATGTGATATTTATGAAAACTTCTTTCCATCATTCACCTTTCTATGGCCATAGACTTATAGACTTGGCTTTTCAAATCCCATAGGACTATTTTTTATCTATTAAGGTCGATAGATCTCTTATAAGTGCACATCCTATTTCTATAATGAACCTAACCATATTTATATGCAGTCAAACTATAGAACTCTAGTGTGAGCAACCGAGGCACCATAAGTCAAGAAACCACTCATACCACTACAGTATCAAAAAGATCATCAACGAATGAGTAGACATCCATGTGATCTATCATATGATCATACTCAGTACCGATGTTCTCCAACAACCACCCGCACTCTCTACTCAATATCTCATATATTAAATGAGCCTAAGAGACCATTTCTTTCTAGTTTGTTTATCCTATCTTCTCTAATATGGCCAAGCCTAAGTGTTAAAAAATCTCTAGTACAACTCCCATACCAGATGAGGATCATCTCACGTGTAACCTGAATGTTAATCCAGCAAACAAAGAAGAATAAAGAAGATAACTAGGGTTTGACGTTGGAACCAAAGAGAAAAGAAAGTTAAGGAGAAAAGATCAATTGTATTATATTCCTTGAAATCCTAATACAACCTATGTATTTATATACATAGCCATTAGGCCCAACCAAAAATTTTTCTGACTAACCCAATACATGAAGCACTCACCAAGCCTATGTATATCTATGTCTCACATGCTCTCATCCCTTAGACTTAATTCCAGTCCAAACTCTGAGTTAGCCCCCTTAAGACCTATCAAACCAGGCCTCAAGATCTTAGAATCAAAATCTAATCCTAGATCCAAACAGAAAATCTATACTATTCTACCCACGATACTAAGTTGGCTCAGTCTCAGACTAAGTCGACTAACCTGTGACTTAGTCGACTCAGTCTGACACTGAATCGACTAACCTACATACCATGCCATAGAATTTCAAAAGCCTGTCTTTTTTGAGACATAGTCGACCTAAACTAGGACTAGACCAACCCACCTATGACTTAGTCGATTCAGTCTCAGACTGAGCTGACTAATCTGCAGAAACTGCTTCTTCTCCCATAGCTTCATCCCTAGATCTGGTTTCTTGCTCCATCTTGTATCTTTAGATATCCAGAGCTCCAACTAAGCCTCTCGAAGTCCTCATCACTTCAACCTTAAGCCCGTGAAGTGCTTTACATCGCCTCCACCTTAGGATCACTCCTATCCTAGCCCTAGGACCCAAACCGATCCTAACCTTCTGGGGTCAACACCCTGACTCCTCCTATGGCCTGACTCCTTCGGGAGTCAATACTCTGACTCCTCCTATGGCCCCTTAAGGCTTGGGAGCACCACATATTCACCAACACTAAGGTGCCACATATATTTATGGTTAACATCATCATTAGATCGTTTATGACCTACAGCACTACCGACTATTTGCTTGTTTACATTCACACATGCATCAACATGCAGGTGATAAAGACTGTCAATTAAAAGATAATATACAATCAATTTATTTCTCAAATAAATCAAACAAAAGTCTTTATTAAAATTAAAAATAAAATGTTGCTGTGCTAGTACAAAAATAAAAATCAAATTTCGACTAGCTATGGTATATAATAATAGTTTTTCAAAACTAATCTAAAATCAGATGATAGTCGAAGAAGATATGTGCCAATGACTTTTACAACAACTCTTGCTCCATTGTCGATCCAAAGGATCATCTCACCATGCCTCAATCCTCTACATTTCACTAGATCCTATTTAGAAGTACATACATGAGCACTTGAACCAAAGTCCAATACCCAACTAAAATTAGAGGCAATCGTAAGGTTTGATTCAACAATGAGTATTCTAGACATACTTTCCAAAGGTTTGTCTTCCTTCTTGATCTTTAGGCTTTCTAGGTACAGCAGATAATTTCTTTTCCCATGGCCATCAGCATTGCAATGAAAATACTTTCCTTTGTCTGCAGTCTTCTTCGGAGTGTCCTTCTTTAGCTTTTTCTCTTTTTTCTACTTCTTCATAGGCTTATTCTTCTTCTTTCTTGAAGACTTTCTTTTGGGAGAAGATGCCTGCTCTACAGTAAGAACGGAGCTCTTTGAACTCTTCAAAGTCTTTTTTGTAGTAACCAACATATTGACGAGTTCGGATAGAGTGCAGTCTAACTTATTCATATGATAATTTACTATAAATTATCTATATGAACTAGTCAAAGATTATAAGATCAGATCCACGTGCAATTTTGTCTGCATTGTAAGGTCAAGCTTCTCAAGCTCCTCTAGATCCTTAATCATTGTCAAACAATGATCGTGGACCAATGGCCCCTCGTGCATCTTGGAGTTGAAGAGCTCCTTCAAAACTTCAAAATGCGTCATTCGGCTCTGCTCACGATATAACTTTTACAAGTGAGTGATCATAGTCCCGACAATTGGCATGTGCTCATGCTAGCTCTGTAACTTGTTTGACATAGAAGACAGTACATAGCACTTGATCCTATTGTCATCATCCATCTATTTATCCAGTGCAGCTCTCTATTCAGCACTAGGATGGCTTGGCAAAAGAGGGAGTCTTGGTCAAAAACATATCCTAACTTTTTCAATATCAAGACTATCTTAAGATTTTTGAGTCAGTCCTTGAAATTAGTTTCGATCAACTAGTTGGACTCTAGGATAAGGGCTAAAGAATTTGAAGCTGACATGGTTAAACTGTGAAGAGTAAAGATTCTAGTTAGACATTTGTTCTTAATTTTATATTTATTTAGGAGACTTTAACAAACAAATAGGCTCTCACTATTTTCTCAGATCTCTCAACTTCTCAGATGGAGAAATAAAAACCCTAATGTGACAAGGATTTCTAGTGGATACTACAGTCCCACCAATGTACGCGCAACTCACCTGACAAATATTGATAATACGTATACCGATGAGTGGACAACTCTCGATCAATGCTTCTCTAAGCATGTTATAGTGATTCGATCTCTAAGTCATGTAGGCTCACCTGACAAATATTGGCTACACTCCTTAGTTAAGTCGGACCTACCATTCAATGCAAGAGTGAAACCATCATTAGATCCCTCACCTGACAAATATTGGGTCCAACCCCATCAACATCCTACAACAACTCTTTGCTATAGAGTGGTTGCGTATTTCTGATATAATTGAATCACTGTAACCAACTGAGAACAATCAACACCAGTTGCACATTTGCACATCTACAACGGTGGAAGACCGCTAGACTTAATATGTGTGTGAGGAGGTTTTGATTTAAGTCTCATCCATTCAGTCATCACCATGACCAGTCCTATTAGCATGGGCTAAACCGAAACATCAAGCAACCTAATTTAAGACAATCTATCAAATTAGCCAAATAAGTAGAGATGAATAGAAGGCTTCTCCTTGAATATTCAAGGATCCTAATTAAGTAACCACCATCTAACACTTGCCTTAGACATCAATTGATCAATTAGTTTCAAATAGGTTAACTTAAGTGATTGAGGCTCAAGCCACTGAGCCGAATTAGGTCTTTGAATCAATCGATTTAACATATAGATTTCAATCGATTCGACCAACTATAACTATTGATTTGATTGTGAGTACTCTTAACCTAATCCTAATCAACTCTTGAATAGGTTTGATCAACTGCTCAAACCGATTAGGTTTCATTAAGTTCAAATCAATTATCCTAGATGTAATCAAATTACTAGACCTAATTTGATTTAGCCCTAACCAATTTGTTAATCTTATTAATATTAAATTTATATCTAAAATCTAAATTTCATATTTGAATTACATGAATGATCTAACATATTATGATCTTGAAATAACTTTCAGATTTCAAATCTAAATTCTAAATTTCAGATCTAAATATATTATGATTTTGAAACTAGTTTTCAAATTTCAGCAATCATTCATGCATAAAAATTAGATCTAAACCACTACTCATATATCTCATACATGATTAAAAATTGATCTAAAAATAACTTTTTAGATCAATAAAAAAATTAGATCTAAATATTAAAAATACTTTTCAAAAGAATCTAACATCAATATGGGACAACCTTTACAATATAAGGGATAAATCTTATGCCAGGATAACCTTATGGCATATCAATATCAGATCATTAATCAAATTAATTTTAGATCTGATTAAAAATTAGATCTCATCTTATTTTTATGTATATGAATCCATGGCTCTGATACCACTATTGAATTTTAGATATTTTACATACAGATTTTTAAATAATTTTAAAATATAAGCAGCAAAAGACTAGATTAAATCATATTTAATCTTACGCATGCATAGATCTAAATCTTATATCTATAGATTTAGTTCATATTACGATAAATAAAATATAAAGCATCTGATTTCAAAAAAAAAATTAAATATGTGATCAAATCATATACCTGATCACTGAACTCCTTCAGATCCAGATCTGAGGATGTCTTCAGATTCTGGTGTAGTCTCACACATGCTTGACCTCTAGGGATATCTACACGAGGGCTGATCTGATCAGAGACTCTTTGATCTCTCTAGGGTGTTTGCTCTCTTAAAGATATCGCTTCCTTAATGGCTGAATCTGATCTCCTTCAATCTCTAAGATCCTCTCAAGAAAGAAGAAGAAATAGGAGGAAGAAGAAGACTTTGGAGAGGTGAGAACCCTTCTCTCTTTCTCTCTAAAATTTTCTCACACCCCAAGGAGATCCCACGCCCAAGCTTTCACGCCCAAAGAGGAGTTGTGATCTAGTCTCCATGCCCCATAGCCCCTCTTAAAATAGGTGGCATCCAAGGGTTTGAGTAAGACTAGGTTTGAGAGGATCAAACCTAATCAAAGTAGGACTCCAACTTTGATCCAATCAAAACCAGATCAAATCTGGTTTGATCCTCATCCAAAAAGGGGATAAGAGAGGAGGCATGGAAGGGCTTGGGCTGATCCACTCACATGTCAAATCTAATTTGGCATGGAGCTTAGGTGGTGCAAGAAGATGGGATGGTGTAGTGGAGAGAGAATCTCAGTCCAACTGAGATTCCTTATTTGCTGATTTAAATCTAATTTAATCCTAACTAAATTAGGATTAGGTTGCACCCAAATTAAGTTAATTCTTAGTCTAATTAAGAACTCAATTAAATTTTGAGTAGATCCTAATCTAATTAAGAAATTGATTGAATCAATTTCTAGTCAAACTAGGAATTAATCTCCTTATGTAATTAGAATATTTCACAATCCAATTAGACTTGATCTAATCAAATCTAAACCAAACCAAATTGAATCCAATTCAATTAGATCTAATTTGAACTCCATAGCTTAATCAGATTGAGCCAGACAGCAATCTAATTATTAGTTAATTCTCCTACAATTCACTAACACTTAATGAATTAGCAATTATAACTTTTTATTATCAATCATATTGATAAATAATTTTTATTATAATTCATAATTGTAACTCAACCATCTGATCAATCAAAAATTTTTTTATATATGATCCTATACGTTCTGTTCTATTTGATAATGAGACATATCATATCTCCATTATAGTATCATCGAAACACCTTTCGATGAGTTAGAACAATTCTAACTCACATTCAACAAAGATTATCGATCCAGAATGATCTTAGTGAGTTCTCACAATCCACTAGTGACACCTAGCAGCATGTGGTGATAACTTAGCAGAATAGAAAATAGAACCTCTAGATATAGTTACCATATAATTTAGTTCCTTTATCGTAAGTTCCGACAAGACAGAAGTTATAGAAACTCGTCAAACCCCAGCATTCATCATATGAAAGATTCAATTAGCTCAAGTCCAAATGTGATACTCATAAAAACTCCTTTCCGTCAATCATCTTGCTATGCTTGTAGACTTATGGACTTGGCTTCTCAAATCTCATAGAACTATTTATCTACTAAGATCGATAGATCTCTTATAAGTGCGCATCCTACTCCTACAATGAATCTACTATAGCCAACATGCACTACAAGGACCCAAATGGCTAGGAGACTATGTTTATGTGCAGTCAAACTATAGTAATTCTACTATGAGCAATCAAGGCACCGTAGATCAAGGAACCACTCACATCACTACAACATCGAGAAGATCACTGACAAATGAGTAGACATCCATGTGATCTCTCATATGATCATGTTTAGTATCAATATTCTCCAACAACCATCTATACTCTTGTTCAGTGTCTCTACACTATAAACTTAAGACTCGTCTATCCCGAAGGAAGTGATCCATACATCGATCTAGCTGAATCAGTCACCATCCCCATGATGATCCATCGATCGAAAGTAATTTAGGAATTAATTATACATGTCTCAAATCTAAACTCTTTAGAATATATATCTTTAAGTTATTAATTTCTTAAACAATTCTCGGATACATAATATAAGAATGGTTAAAAATTATCCACTTTATTGATAAATCAATTATTTTAAGTATAAAAATATGTTTTAAAATTATTATAATATATCTGTCATATTGCTTTCTATGATATATATCTAAGAGGAGAATGGTAGCACAATAAAATCACAATACAAACTCTTAAGGATAGTTAAATCACAAAACACTTTGAACTGCCTTCATAAACAAGAACAGGAAAACCCAATGTAGCTATAACAAATGCAGACAAGCACATTTAAGTTGTCAAATCAAAGATGCACTGGATCATGCAACAGACTGCTAAGGACTTCATTAGTCAGTGATGAATCAACTGGTCAGGAAACCTCCCCCAAACCAGCTACATTTGGATGAACAAATGCACCTCAACCTCTAATCATTAACTAACTTGATTCAAAAACTACACAGATGAAGCTTGACAAGAGCTTGCAAATTGCTATCAATACATTCGGATACCCACTCCTACACCTGCCCCCACATACAAGAAAAAAAGGACCAGGAACCACCATAACCTCGATACCTTGTGCCACACCACTATTTATCCTAATACAATCCAAAGGATCTTCCAGACTGATACAGTGCATAATACAATATATAGCACAGAAAGAAACATCTTCTCAACAAGCATTCCTAATAAAAGGCATCGAATGCATGGATATGGAAAGGTGCTTGGTTCATGATCAAAATCGGAATAGGAATCTAAATGATTAGGAATCTAAATGATTTGGAATCAAAATCGAAAGCACTTGGTTCATGATCGAAATCGAAATCGAAATTAAAATTGTAATGGAAATTTAAATCCATAGAGAAGAGTAGGGATTGAGTTCTATCTAGATTGGACCATTCTTATTCTGCTCCGGAATCAGAATCAAAACGAAATTCCTCTCAATCAAACGATTGGAATGGGAGTCACTCATTCCTATTCTAATTCCAAACCCCCACTCCCTCTAACCATGCACTAAGAGTTTTACATTAACTAAACCTTAATAATAAACCTATACTAAATCTAAACTATATAGATATTGATGAATCTCACTTCTAGTCCTGCTCCCATTATGGTACCTACGTCCACAATGAAGTATCTGAATCTAAAAAAGAAAAGAAGAAGAGATAATGAGCTCAATAGCCCAGTAAGCAATAAGTATTTTTTTTTTTGATAAAACAAGTAATAGGATAAATAATGATATATTAAAAATAAACATGCAAAGTATATCAATTCAAAATCAAATCAAAATACACAGTACTATTAAAATAATGTGCATGTGAATTCAATCTTTTCAAAATTCATAATTCTTTTGTATATCAATTTCTTTCAAAATATCAAGTTCATCTTAAAATCCATAAATTACGACTACATTTACACCCTATGGCTAGGCCAAAATATTAACTCAGTCAAAGTGCCTTTGCATAACCCCTAATGATAGGATATCAATGTGGCAATATACAATTTCACTGGCAAAATATCGAAATATCAATATACAATCTTTACCAATAGGATATCAAATGCCAACATACAACCCCGACTAATAGGCTATCAAAATACAAACATACAACCCCCTACTAGTAAGATATCGAAATATAGTCTGGCTATGAGTCTAGATTTATCTCAAACCAAATTTTTTTTCAAAAATATATTTCATATTTCAAATCAAAAGATTCATAAATCATGCACATCGAAATCAATTTGGGTATAGTCCACATCAAAATCAATACAGCTAATCATGAATCATTTAATATTCCCAAAAAAGGCATGTTCAATAATTAAATTAATGTGCATCGAATTCATATATCATGAATGATTCAATTTAGAAAATATTTTATAATTTTTTGATAAATATATAAAAAGAGTTATATTACTTATCTTATGAATAGGTCTATTCATTAGCTACTATTTGTGGTGCACAATTTCAGCAGAAATCTCTGCTAGAGTTCAAGAAGACAGATTCAAAGAATGCCTTTAAGAGGCAAGATTGCCAACACATTGGAAGGAGGTCAAAATGCTTTCATTTTGTCCATCATTATGTTGGAAGGGGCCAGGCTTTTGAGTTTTCTTTCAATTCTTTTGCATAGTCTAGAATCCAATCCCAGCAATGTTACGGGGCACAGTGGTGCTCTCACCTGATGAAATCAACCGATAGATCCAAATAATGCCAAAAATCTCATTCAGAATCTAATATTCCAAAATTATATTTTTATCATATTTTCATTATGATTATTTTAAAAAAAAAAATCCTAAGTCCCAATATCCTTATAGGGTTGGCCAAATGGGGTGCCAGATATCCCAATCAATCTAGTCTAAGTTATTTAATTGATCAACTATAAATCAAAAGTCATGTACTACAGAATATATTGATGGTGAAATCTAATGGTGCCCTACTTGGGTTGGGGTAGGGACCAGCACATCATCCAACAGCTATAGATCAGGATCCCCTTCATCGGGTCAATCAAAATCATTGAACTCTAGGATCCAAAAAACTCTAGTAGAGAGAAACTATGTAGAGAATGAAAAATTAGAGAGAGAAAGTTAGAGAAGATAGAGAAGAGAGAAGAGAAGAGAGAGAAACAAACTCTCTCTATCTCTATCTATTTGTTCTTTTACCCTTTTCTTTTTTCTTTTTTTTTTCTTTTCTTTTCTCTCTCATCTTCTCTTGGTTCCTCGATGAAATAGGGACTCATTAATTGC